>NW_026061046.1:0-65000 GCF_929443795.1 Astur gentilis
CCCGGCCAAGGCCAGGCCCCTGCCCGCCGGCTCGGCCCAGCCCGGCCCAGGCCAAGTCCCTGCCCGGCCCAGGCCAGGCCCCTGCCCGGACAAGGCCAGGCCCCTGCCCGCCGGCTCGGCCCCTGCCCGCCGGCCCGGCCCGGCCAAAGCCAGGCCCCTGCCCGCCGGCTCGGCCCGGCCCGGCCAAGGACAGGCCCCTGCCCGCCGGTTCGGCCCGGCCCCTGCCCGGCCAAGGCCAGGCCCCTGCCAACCGGTTCGGCCCGGCCCCTGCCCGGCCAAGGCCAGGCCCCTGCCCGCCGGCTCGGCCCGGCCAAGGCCAGGCCCCTGCCCGCCGGCTCGGCCCGGCCCGGCCAAGGCCAGGCCCCTGCCCGCCGGCTCAGCCCGGCCCGGCCAAGGCCGGGACAAGGCCAGTCCCCTGCCCGCCGGCTCGGCCCGGACAAGGACAGGCCCCTGCCCGCCGGCTCGGCACCCCCCGGCCCGGCCCGGCCAAAGCCAGGCCCCTGCCCGCCGGCTCGGCCCGGCCAAGGCCAGGCCCCGGCCCGCCGGCACGGCCAAGGCCCGGCCTGGCCCAGGCTAGGCCCCTGCCCGCCGGCTCGGCCCGGCCCGGCCAAGGCCAGGCCCCTGCCCGCCGGCTCGGCCCGGCCCAGGCCAGGCCCCTGCCTGGCCAAGGCCAGGCCCCTGCCCGCCGGCTCGGCCCGGCCAAGGCCAGGCCCCTGCCCGCCGGCTCGGCCCGGCCCGGCCAAGGCCAGGCCCCTGCCCGCCGGCTCGGCCCGGAGAAGGCCAGGCCCCTGCCCGCCGGCTCGGCCTGGCCCGGCCCAGACAAGGCCAGGCCCCTGCCCGCCGGCTCGGCCCGGCCCGGCCCAGGCCAGGCAAGGCCAGGCCCCTGCCCGCCGGCTCGGCCCGGCCCGGCCCGGACAAGGCCAGGCCCCTGCCGCCGGCTCGGCACCCCCCGGCCCGGCCCGGCCAAAGCCAGGCCCCTGACCGCCGGCTCGGCCCAGCCAAGGCCAGGCCCCTGCCCGCCGGCTCGGCCCGGCCCGGCCAAGGCCAGGCCCCTGCCCGCCGGCTCGGCACGCCCCGGCCCGGCAAAGGCCAGGCCCCTGCCCCCTGGCTCGGCACGCCCCGGCCCGGCCCGGCCAAGGCCAGGCCCCTGCCCACCGGCTCGGCCCGGCCTGGCCAAGGCCAGGCAAGGCCAGGCCCCTGCCCGCCGGCTCGGCCCGGCCCGGGCAAGGCCAGGCCCCAGCCCGCCCGCTCGGCCCGGCCCCTGCCCGGCCAAGGCCAGGCCCCTGCCCGCCCGCTCGGCCCGGCCCCTGCCCGGCCAAGGCCAGGCCCCTGCCCGCCGGCTCGGCCCGGCCCCTGCCCGGCCAAGGCCAGGACCATGCCCGCCGGCTCGGCCAGGCCCGGCCAAGGCCCGGCCCCCGGCTCGGCCCGGCCCGGCCGAGGCCAGGCCCCTGCCCGCCGGCTCGGCCCGGCCCGGCCCAGGCCAGGCCCCTGCCCGCCGGCTCGGCCCGGTCCGGCCCAGGCCAGGCCCCTGCCTGGCCAAGGCCAGGCCCATGCCCGCCGGCTCGGCCCGGCCCGGGCCAGGCCCCTGCCCGCCGGCTCGGCCCGGCCCGGCCAAGGCCAGGCCCCTGCCCGCCGGTTCGGCCCGGCCCCTGCCCGGCCAAGGCCAGGCCCCTGCCCGCCGGTTCGGCCCGGCCCCTGCCCGGCCAAGGCCAGGCCCCTGCCCGCCGGCTCGGCCCAGCCCGGCCCAGGCCAAGTCCCTGCCCGGCCCAGGCCAGGCCCCTGCCCGGACAAGGCCAGGCCCCTGCCCGCCGGCTCGGCCCCTGCCCGCCGGCCCGGCCCGGCCAAAGCCAGGCCCCTGCCCGCCGGCTCGGCCCGGCCCGGCCAAGGACAGGCCCCTGCCCGCCGGTTCGGCCCGGCCCCTGCCCGGCCAAGGCCAGGCCCCTGCCAACCGGTTCGGCCCGGCCCCTGCCCGGCCAAGGCCAGGCCCCTGCCCGCCGGCTCGGCCCGGCCAAGGCCAGGCCCCTGCCCGCCGGCTCGGCCCGGCCCGGCCAAGGCCAGGCCCCTGCCCGCCGGCTCAGCCCGGCCCGGCCAAGGCCGGGACAAGGCCAGTCCCCTGCCCGCCGGCTCGGCCCGGACAAGGACAGGCCCCTGCCCGCCGGCTCGGCACCCCCCGGCCCGGCCCGGCCAAAGCCAGGCCCCTGCCCGACGGCTCGGCCCAGCCAAAGCCAGGCCCCTGCCCGCCGGCTCGGCCCGGCCCGGGCAAGGCCAGGCACCTGCCCGCCGGCTCGGCCCGGCCAAGGCCAGGCCCCGGCCCGCCGGCACGGCCAAGGCCCGGCCTGGCCCAGGCTAGGCCCCTGCCCGCCGGCTCGGCCCGGCCCGGCCAAGGCCAGGCCCCTGCCCGCCGGCTCGGCCCGGCCCAGGCCAGGCCCCTGCCTGGCCAAGGCCAGGCCCCTGCCCGCCGGCTCGGCCCGGCCAAGGCCAGGCCCCTGCCCGCCGGCTCGGCCCGGCCCGGCCAAGGCCAGGCCCCTGCCCGCCGGCTCGGCCCGGAGAAGGCCAGGCCCCTGCCCGCCGGCTCGGCCTGGCCCGGCCCAGACAAGGCCAGGCCCCTGCCCGCCGGCTCGGCCCGGCCCGGCCCAGGCCAGGCAAGGCCAGGCCCCTGCCCGCCGGCTCGGCCCGGCCCGGCCCGGACAAGGCCAGGCCCCTGCCGCCGGCTCGGCACCCCCCGGCCCGGCCCGGCCAAAGCCAGGCCCCTGACCGCCGGCTCGGCCCAGCCAAGGCCAGGCCCCTGACAGCCGGCTCGGCCCGGCCCGGCCAAGGCCAGGCCCCTGCCCGCCGGCTCGGCACGCCCCGGCCCGGCAAAGGCCAGGCCCCTGCCCCCTGGCTCGGCACGCCCCGGCCCGGCCCGGCCAAGGCCAGGCCCCTGCCCACCGGCTCGGCCCGGCCTGGCCAAGGCCAGGCAAGGCCAGGCCCCTGCCCGCCGGCTCGGCCCGGCCCGGGCAAGGCCAGGCCCCAGCCCGCCCGCTCGGCCCGGCCCCTGCCCGGCCAAGGCCAGGCCCCTGCCCGCCCGCTCGGCCCGGCCCCTGCCCGGCCAAGGCCAGGCCCCTGCCCGCCGGCTCGGCCCGGCCCCTGCCCGGCCAAGGCCAGGACCATGCCCGCCGGCTCGGCCAGGCCCGGCCAAGGCCCGGCCCCCGGCTCGGCCCGGCCCGGCCGAGGCCAGGCCCCTGCCCGCCGGCTCGGCCCGGCCCGGCCCAGGCCAGGCCCCTGCCCGCCGGCTCGGCCCGGTCCGGCCCAGGCCAGGCCCCTGCCTGGCCAAGGCCAGGCCCATGCCCGCCGGCTCGGCCCGGCCCGGGCCAGGCCCCTGCCCGCCGGCTCGGCCCGGCCCGGCCAAGGCCAGGCCCCTGCCCGCCGGTTCGGCCCGGCCCCTGCCCGGCCAAGGCCAGGCCCCTGCCCGCCGGTTCGGCCCGGCCCCTGCCCGGCCAAGGCCAGGCCCCTGCCCGCCGGCTCTGCCCGGCCAAGGCCAGGCCCCTGCCCGCCGGCTCGGCCCGGCCCGGCCAAGGCCAGGCCCCTGCCCGCCCTCTCGGCCCGGCCCGGCCAAGGCCAGGCCCCTGCCCGCCGGCTCAGCCCGGCCCGACCAAGGCCGGGCGAAGGCCAGGCCCCTGCCCGCCGGCTCGGCCCGGAGAAGGCCAGGCCCCTGCCCGCCGGCTCGGCCTGGCCAGGCCCGGACAAGGCCAGGCCCCTGCCCGCCGGCCCGGCCCGGCCCGGACAAGGCCAGGCCCCTGCCCGCCGGCTCGGCACCCCCCGGCCCGGCCCGGCCAAGGCCAGGCCCCTGCCCGCCGGCTCGGCCCGGAGAAGGCCAGGCCCCTGCCCGCCGGCTCGGCCTGGCCCGGCCCGGACAAGGCCAGGCCCCTGCCCGCCGGCTCGGCCCGGCCCGGCCCAGGCCAGGCAAGGCCAGGCCCCTGCCCGCCGGCTCGGCCCGGCCCGGCCCGGACAAGGCCAGGCCCCTGCCCGCCGGCTCGGCACCCCCCGGCCCGGCCCGGCCAAAGCCAGGCCCCTGACCGCCGGCTCGGCCCAGCCAAGGCCAGGCCCCTGCCCGCCGGCTCGGCCCGGCCCGGCCAAGGCCAGGCCCCTGCCCGCCGGCTCGGCACGCCCCGGCCCGGCCAAGGCCAGGCCCCTGCCCGCCGGCTCGGCACGCCCCGGCCCGGCAAAGGCCAGGCCCCTGCCCGCTGGCTCGGCACGCCCCGGCCCGGCCCGGCCAAGGCCAGGCCCCTGCCCACCGGCTCGGCCCGGCCCGGCCCAGGCCAGGCCCCTGCCCGCCGGCTCGGCCCGGCCCGGCCCGGCCAAGGCCCGGCCGAGGCCAGGCCCCTGCCCGCCGGCTCGGCCCGGCCCCTGCCCGGCCGAGGCCAGGCCCCTGCCCGCCGGCTCGGCCCGGCCCCTGCCCGGCCGAGGCCAGGCCCCTGCCCGCCGGCTCGGCCCGGCCTGGCCAAGGCCAGGCAAGGCCAGGCCCCTGCCCGCCGGCTCGGCCCGGCCCGGGCAAGGCCAGGCCCCAGCCCGCCCGCTCGGCCCGGCCCCTGCCCGGCCAAGGCCAGGCCCCTGCCCGCCCGCTCGGCCCGGCCCCTGCCCGGCCAAGGCCAGGCCCCTGCCCGCCGGCTCGGCCCGGCCCCTGCCCGGCCAAGGCCAGGACCATGCCCGCCGGCTCGGCCAGGCCCGGCCAAGGCCCGGCCCCCGGCTCGGCCCGGCCCGGCCGAGGCCAGGCCCCTGCCCGCCGGCTCGGCCCGGCCCGGCGCAGGCCAGGCCCCTGCCCGCCGGCTCGGCCCGGTCCGGCCCAGGCCAGGCCCCTGCCTGGCCAAGGCCAGGCCCATGCCCGCCGGCTCGGCCCGGCCCGGGCCAGGCCCCTGCCCGCCGGCTCGGCCCGGCCCGGCCAAGGCCAGGCCCCTGCCCGCCGGTTCGGCCCGGCCCCTGCCCGGCCAAGGCCAGGCCCCTGCCCGCCGGTTCGGCCCGGCCCCTGCCCGGCCAAGGCCAGGCCCCTGCCCGCCGGCTCTGCCCGGCCAAGGCCAGGCCCCTGCCCGCCGGCTCGGCCCGGCCCGGCCAAGGCCAGGCCCCTGCCCGCCGGCTCAGCCCGGCCCGACCAAGGCCGGGCCAAGGCCAGGCCCCTGCCCGCCGGCTCGGCCCGGAGAAGGCCAGGCCCCTGCCCGCCGGCTCGGCCTGGCCAGGCCCGGACAAGGCCAGGCCCCTGCCCGCCGGCCCGGCCCGGCCCGGACAAGGCCAGGCCCCTGCCCGCCGGCTCGGCACCCCCCGGCCCGGCCCGGCCAAAGCCAGACCCCTGCCCGCCGGCTCGGCCCGGCCAAAGACAGGCCCCTGCCCGCCGGCTCGGCCCGGCCCGGCCAAGGCCAGGCCCCGGCCCGCCGGCACGGCCAAGGCCCGGCCTGGCCCAGGCTAGGCCCCTGCCCGCCGGCTCGGCCCGGCCCGGCCCAGGCCAGGCCCCTGCCTGGCCAAGGCCAGGCCCATGCCCGCCGGCTCGGCTCGGCCCGGGCCAGGCCCCTGCCCGCCGGCTCGGCCCGGCCCGGCCCAGGCCAGGCCCCTGCCTGGCCAAGGCCAGGCCCATGCCCGCCGGCTCGGCCCGGCCCGGGCCAGGCCCCTGCCCGCCGGCTCGGCCCGGCCCGGCCAAGGCCAGGCCCCTGCCCGCCGGCTCGGCCCGGCCCGGCCCTGGCCAGGCCCCTGCCCGCTGGCTCGGCCCGGCCCGGCCCAGGCCAGGCAAGGCCAGGCCCCTGCCCGCCGGCTCGGCCCGGCCCGGCACGGACAAGGCCAGGCCCCTGCCCGCCGGCTCGGCCCGGCCCCTGCCCGGCCAAGGCCAGGCCCCTGCCCGCCGGCTCGGCCCGGCCTGGCCAAGGCCAGGCAAGGCCAGGCCCCTGCCCGCCGGCTCGGCTCGGCCCGGCCCGGGCAAGGCCAGGCCCCTGCCCGCCCGCTCAGCCCGGCCCCTGCCCGGCCAAGGCCAGGCCCCTGCCCGCCCGCTCGGCCCGGCCCCTGCCTGGCCAAGGCCAGGCCCATGCCCGCCGGCTCGGCTCGGCCCGGGCCAGGCCCCTGCCCGCCGGCTCGGCCCGGCCCGGCCAAGGCCAGGCCCCTGCCCGCCGGCTCGGCCGGGCCCGGAAAGGCCAGGCCCCTGCCCGCCGGCTCGGCCCGGCCCGGCCAAGGCCAGGCCCCTGCCCGCCGGCTCGGCCCGGCCCGGCCAAGGCCGGGACAAGGCCAGTCCCCTGCCCGCCGGCTCGGCCCGGACAAGGCCAGGCCCCTGCCCGCCGGCTCGGCACCCCCCGGCCCGGCCAAAGCCAGGCCCCTGCCCGCCGGCTCGGCCCAGCCAAAGCCAGGCCCCTGCCCGCCGGCTCGGCCCGGCCAAGGCCAGGCCCCTGCCCGCCAGCTCGGCCCGGCCCGGCCAAGGCCAGGCCCCTGCCCGCCGGCTCAGCCCGGCCCAGCCAAGGCCGGGCCAAGGCCAGGCCCCTGCCCGCCGGCTCGGCCCGGACAAGGACAGGCCCCTGCCCGCCGGCTCGGCACCCCCCGGCCCGGCCCGGCCAAAGCCAGGCCCCTGCCCGCCGGCTCGGCCCAGCCAAAGCCAGGCCCCTGCCCACCGGCTCGGCCCGGCCCGGGCAAGGCCAGGCACCTGCCCGCCGGCTCGGCCCGGCCCGGCCAAGGCCAGGCCCCGGCCCGCCGGCACGGCCAAGGCCCGGCCTGGCCCAGGCTAGGCCCCTGCCCGCCGGCTCGGCCCGGCCGAGGCCAGGCCCCTGCCCGCCGGCTCGGCCCAGCCCGGCCTAGGCCAAGTCCCTGCCCGGCCCAGGCCAGGCCCCTGCCCGGACAAGGCCAGGCCCCTGCCCGCCGGCTCGGCACCCCCCGGCCCGGCCCGGCCAAAGCCAGGCCCCTGCCCGCCGGCTCGGCCCCTGCCCGCCGGCCCGGCCCGGCCAAAGCCAGGCCCCTGCCCGCCGGCTCGGCCCGGCCCGGCCAAGAACAGGCCCCTGCCCGCCGGTTCGGCCCGGCCCCTGCCCGGCCACGGCCAGGCCCCTGCCAACCGGTTCGGCCCGGCCCCTGCCCGGCCAAGGCCAGGCCCCTGCCCGCCGGCTCGGCCCGGCCAAGGCCAGGCCCCTGCCCCCCGGCTCGGCCCGGCCCGGCCAAGGCCAGGCCTCTGCCCGCCGGCTCAGCCCGGCCCGGCCAAGGCCGGGACAAGGCCAGTCCCCTGCCCGCCGGCTCGGCCCGGACAAGGCCAGGCCCCTGCCCGCCGGCTCGGCACCCCCCGGCCCGGCCCGGCCAAAGCCAGGCCCCTGCCCGCCGGCTCGGCCCAGCCAAAGCCAGGCCCCTGCCCGCCGGCTCGGCCCGGCCCGGGCAAGGCCAGGCACCTGCCCGCCGGCTCGGCCCGGCCAAGGCCAGGCCCCGGCCCGCCGGCACGGCCAAGGCCCGGCCTGGCCCAGGCTAGGCCCCTGCCCGCCGGCTCGGCCCGGCCCGGCCAAGGCCAGGCCCCTGCCCGCCGGCTCGGCCCGGCCCAGGCCAGGCCCCTGCCTGGCCAAGGCCAGGCCCCTGCCCGCCGGCTCGGCCCGGCCAAGGCCAGGCCCCTGCCCGCCGGCTCGGCCCGGCCCGGCCAAGGCCAGGCCCCTGCCCGCCGGCTCGGCCCGGAGAAGGCCAGGCCCCTGCCCGCCGGCTCGGCCTGGCCCGGCCCGGACAAGGCCAGGCCCCTGCCCGCCGGCTCGGCCCGGCCCGGCCCAGGCCAGGCAAGGCCAGGCCCCTGCCCGCCGGCTCGGCCCGGCCCGGCCCGGACAAGGCCAGGCCCCTGCCCGCCGGCTCGGCACCCCCCGGCCCGGCCCGGCCAAAGCCAGGCCCCTGACCGCCGGCTCGGCCCAGCCAAGGCCAGGCCCCTGCCCGCCGGCTCGGCCCGGCCCGGCCAAGGCCAGGCCCCTGCCCGCCGGCTCGGCACGCCCCGGCCCGGCCAAGGCCAGGCCCCTGCCCGCCGGCTCGGCACGCCCCGGCCCGGCAAAGGCCAGGCCCCTGCCCGCTGGCTCGGCACGCCCCGGCCCGGCCCGGCCAAGGCCAGGCCCCTGCCCACCGGCTCGGCCCGGCCCGGCCCAGGCCAGGCCCCTGCCCGCCGGCTCGGCCCGGCCCGGCCCGGCCAAGGCCCGGCCGAGGCCAGGCCCCTGCCCGCCGGCTCGGCCCGGCCCCTGCCCGGCCGAGGCCAGGCCCCTGCCCGCCGGCTCGGCCCGGCCCCTGCCCGGCCAAGGCCAGGCCCCTGCCCGCCGGCTCGGCCCGGCCTGGCCAAGGCCAGGCAAGGCCAGGCCACTGCCCGCCGGCTCGGCCCGGCCCGGGCAAGGCCAGGCCCCTGCCCGCCGGCTCGGCACGCCCCGGCCCGGCCAAGGCCAGGCCCCTGCCCGCCGGCTCGGCACGCCCCGGCCCGGCCAAGGCCAGGCCCCTGCCCGCCGGCTCGGCACGCCCCGGCCCGGCAAAGGCCAGGCCCCTGCCCGCTGGCTCGGCACGCCCCGGCCCGGCCCGGCCAAGGCCAGGCCCCTGCCCACCGGCTCGGCCCGGCCCGGCCCAGGCCAGGCCCCTGCCCGCCGGCTCGGCCCGGCCCGGCCCGGCCAAGGCCCGGCCGAGGCCAGGCCCCTGCCCGCCGGCTCGGCCCGGCCCCTGCCCGGCCGAGGCCAGGCCCCTGCCCGCCGGCTCGGCCCGGCCCCTGCCCGGCCGAGGCCAGGCCCCTGCCCGCCGGCTCGGCCCGGCCTGGCCAAGGCCAGGCAAGGCCAGGCCCCTGCCCGCCGGCTCGGCCCGGCCCGGGCAAGGCCAGGCCCCAGCCCGCCCGCTCGGCCCGGCCCCTGCCCGGCCAAGGCCAGGCCCCTGCCCGCCCGCTCGGCCCGGCCCCTGCCCGGCCAAGGCCAGGCCCCTGCCCGCCGGCTCGGCCCGGCCCCTGCCCGGCCAAGGCCAGGACCATGCCCGCCGGCTCGGCCAGGCCCGGCCAAGGCCCGGCCCCCGGCTCGGCCCGGCCCGGCCGAGGCCAGGCCCCTGCCCGCCGGCTCGGCCCGGCCCGGCCCAGGCCAGGCCCCTGCCCGCCGGCTCGGCCCGGTCCGGCCCAGGCCAGGCCCCTGCCTGGCCAAGGCCAGGCCCATGCCCGCCGGCTCGGCCCGGCCCGGGCCAGGCCCCTGCCCGCCGGCTCGGCCCGGCCCGGCCAAGGCCAGGCCCCTGCCCGCCGGTTCGGCCCGGCCCCTGCCCGGCCAAGGCCAGGCCCCTGCCCGCCGGTTCGGCCCGGCCCCTGCCCGGCCAAGGCCAGGCCCCTGCCCGCCGGCTCTGCCCGGCCAAGGCCAGGCCCCTGCCCGCCGGCTCGGCCCGGCCCGGCCAAGGCCAGGCCCCTGCCCGCCGGCTCAGCCCGGCCCGACCAAGGCCGGGCCAAGGCCAGGCCCCTGCCCGCCGGCTCGGCCCGGAGAAGGCCAGGCCCCTGCCCGCCGGCTCGGCCTGGCCAGGCCCGGACAAGGCCAGGCCCCTGCCCGCCGGCCCGGCCCGGCCCGGACAAGGCCAGGCCCCTGCCCGCCGGCTCGGCACCCCCCGGCCCGGCCCGGCCAAAGCCAGGCCCCTGCCCGCCGGCTCGGCCCGGCCAAAGCCAGGCCCCTGCCCGCCGGCTCGGCCCGGCCCGGCCAAGGCCAGGCCCCGGCCCGCCGGCACGGCCAAGGCCCGGCCTGGCCCAGGCTAGGCCCCTGCCCGCCGGCTCGGCCCGGCCCGGCCCAGGCCAGGCCCCTGCCTGGCCAAGGCCAGGCCCATGCCCGCCGGCTCGGCTCGGCCCGGGCCAGGCCCCTGCCCGCCGGCTCGGCCCGGCCCGGCCCAGGCCAGGCCCCTGCCTGGCCAAGGCCAGGCCCATGCCCGCCGGCTCGGCCCGGCCCGGGCCAGGCCCCTGCCCGCCGGCTCGGCCCGGCCCGGCCAAGGCCAGGCCCCTGCCCGCCGGCTCGGCCCGGCCCGGCCCTGGCCAGGCCCCTGCCCGCTGGCTCGGCCCGGCCCGGCCCAGGCCAGGCAAGGCCAGGCCCCTGCCCGCCGGCTCGGCCCGGCCCGGCACGGACAAGGCCAGGCCCCTGCCCGCCGGCTCGGCCCGGCCCCTGCCCGGCCAAGGCCAGGCCCCTGCCCGCCGGCTCGGCCCGGCCTGGCCAAGGCCAGGCAAGGCCAGGCCCCTGCCCGCCGGCTCGGCTCGGCCCGGCCCGGGCAAGGCCAGGCCCCTGCCCGCCCGCTCAGCCCGGCCCCTGCCCGGCCAAGGCCAGGCCCCTGCCCGCCCGCTCGGCCCGGCCCCTGCCCGGCCAAGGCCAGGCCCCTGCCCGCCGGCTCGGCCCGGCCCGGCCCAGGCCAGGCCCCTGCCTGGCCAAGGCCAGGCCCATGCCCGCCGGCTCGGCTCGGCCCGGGCCAGGCCCCTGCCCGCCGGCTCGGCCCGGCCCGGCCAAGGCCAGGCCCCTGCCCGCCGGCTCGGCCGGGCCCGGCCAAGGCCAGGCCCCTGCCCGCCGGCTCGGCCCGGCCCGGCCAAGGCCAGGCCCCTGCCCGCCGGCTCGGCCCGGCCCGGCCAAGGCCGGGACAAGGCCAGTCCCCTGCCCGCCGGCTCGGCCCGGACAAGGCCAGGCCCCTGCCCGCCGGCTCGGCACCCCCCGGCCCGGCCAAAGCCAGGCCCCTGCCCGCCGGCTCGGCCCAGCCAAAGCCAGGCCCCTGCCCGCCGGCTCGGCCCGGCCAAGGCCAGGCCCCTGCCCGCCGGCTCGGCCCGGCCCGGCCAAGGCCAGGCCCCTGCCCGCCGGCTCAGCCCGGCCCAGCCAAGGCCGGGCCAAGGCCAGGCCCCTGCCCGCCGGCTCGGCCCGGACAAGGACAGGCCCCTGCCCGCCGGCTCGGCACCCCCCGGCCCGGCCCGGCCAAAGCCAGGCCCCTGCCCGCCGGCTCGGCCCAGCCAAAGCCAGGCCCCTGCCCACCGGCTCGGCCCGGCCCGGGCAAGGCCAGGCACCTGCCCGCCGGCTCGGCCCGGCCCGGCCAAGGCCAGGCCCCGGCCCGCCGGCACGGCCAAGGCCCGGCCTGGCCCAGGCTAGGCCCCTGCCCGCCGGCTCGGCCCGGCCGAGGCCAGGCCCCGGCCCGCCGGCTCGGCCCAGCCCGGCCTAGGCCAAGTCCCTGCCCGGCCCAGGCCAGGCCCCTGCCCGGACAAGGCCAGGCCCCTGCCCGCCGGCTCGGCACCCCCCGGCCCGGCCCGGCCAAAGCCAGGCCCCTGCCCGCCGGCTCGGCCCCTGCCCGCCGGCCCGGCCCGGCCAAAGCCAGGCCCCTGCCCGCCGGCTCGGCCCGGCCCGGCCAAGAACAGGCCCCTGCCCGCCGGTTCGGCCCGGCCCCTGCCCGGCCACGGCCAGGCCCCTGCCAACCGGTTCGGCCCGGCCCCTGCCCGGCCAAGGCCAGGCCCCTGCCCGCCGGCTCGGCCCGGCCAAGGCCAGGCCCCTGCCCCCCGGCTCGGCCCGGCCCGGCCAAGGCCAGGCCTCTGCCCGCCGGCTCAGCCCGGCCCGGCCAAGGCCGGGACAAGGCCAGTCCCCTGCCCGCCGGCTCGGCCCGGACAAGGCCAGGCCCCTGCCCGCCGGCTCGGCACCCCCCGGCCCGGCCCGGCCAAAGCCAGGCCCCTGCCCGCCGGCTCGGCCCAGCCAAAGCCAGGCCCCTGCCCGCCGGCTCGGCCCGGCCCGGGCAAGGCCAGGCACCTGCCCGCCGGCTCGGCCCGGCCAAGGCCAGGCCCCGGCCCGCCGGCACGGCCAAGGCCCGGCCTGGCCCAGGCTAGGCCCCTGCCCGCCGGCTCGGCCCGGCCCGGCCAAGGCCAGGCCCCTGCCCGCCGGCTCGGCCCGGCCCAGGCCAGGCCCCTGCCTGGCCAAGGCCAGGCCCCTGCCCGCCGGCTCGGCCCGGCCAAGGCCAGGCCCCTGCCCGCCGGCTCGGCCCGGCCCGGCCAAGGCCAGGCCCCTGCCCGCCGGCTCGGCCCGGAGAAGGCCAGGCCCCTGCCCGCCGGCTCGGCCTGGCCCGGCCCGGACAAGGCCAGGCCCCTGCCCGCCGGCTCGGCCCGGCCCGGCCCAGGCCAGGCAAGGCCAGGCCCCTGCCCGCCGGCTCGGCCCGGCCCGGCCCGGACAAGGCCAGGCCCCTGCCCGCCGGCTCGGCACCCCCCGGCCCGGCCCGGCCAAAGCCAGGCCCCTGACCGCCGGCTCGGCCCAGCCAAGGCCAGGCCCCTGCCCGCCGGCTCGGCCCGGCCCGGCCAAGGCCAGGCCCCTGCCCGCCGGCTCGGCACGCCCCGGCCCGGCCAAGGCCAGGCCCCTGCCCGCCGGCTCGGCACGCCCCGGCCCGGCAAAGGCCAGGCCCCTGCCCGCTGGCTCGGCACGCCCCGGCCCGGCCCGGCCAAGGCCAGGCCCCTGCCCACCGGCTCGGCCCGGCCCGGCCCAGGCCAGGCCCCTGCCCGCCGGCTCGGCCCGGCCCGGCCCGGCCAAGGCCCGGCCGAGGCCAGGCCCCTGCCCGCCGGCTCGGCCCGGCCCCTGCCCGGCCGAGGCCAGGCCCCTGCCCGCCGGCTCGGCCCGGCCCCTGCCCGGCCAAGGCCAGGCCCCTGCCCGCCGGCTCGGCCCGGCCTGGCCAAGGCCAGGCAAGGCCAGGCCCCTGCCCGCCGGCTCGGCCCGGCCCGGGCAAGGCCAGGCCCCAGCCCGCCCGCTCGGCCCGGCCCCTGCCCGGCCAAGGCCAGGCCCCTGCCCGCCCGCTCGGCCCGGCCCCTGCCCGGCCAAGGCCAGGCCCCTGCCCGCCGGCTCGGCCCGGCCCCTGCCCGGCCAAGGCCAGGACCATGCCCGCCGGCTCGGCCAGGCCCGGCCAAGGCCCGGCCCCCGGCTCGGCCCGGCCCGGCCGAGGCCAGGCCCCTGCCCGCCGGCTCGGCCCGGCCCGGCCCAGGCCAGGCCCCTGCCCGCCGGCTCGGCCCGGTCCGGCCCAGGCCAGGCCCCTGCCTGGCCAAGGCCAGGCCCATGCCCGCCGGCTCGGCCCGGCCCGGGCCAGGCCCCTGCCCGCCGGCTCGGCCCGGCCCGGCCAAGGCCAGGCCCCTGCCCGCCGGTTCGGCCCGGCCCCTGCCCGGCCAAGGCCAGGCCCCTGCCCGCCGGTTCGGCCCGGCCCCTGCCCGGCCAAGGCCAGGCCCCTGCCCGCCGGCTCGGCACCCCCCGGCCCGGCCAAAGCCAGGCCCCTGCCCGCCGGCTCGGCCCAGCCAAAGCCAGGCCCCTGCCCGCCGGCTCGGCCCGGCCAAGGCCAGGCCCCTGCCCGCCGGCTCGGCCCGGCCCGGCCAAGGCCAGGCCCCTGCCCGCCGGCTCAGCCCGGCCCAGCCAAGGCCGGGCCAAGGCCAGGCCCCTGCCCGCCGGCTCGGCCCGGACAAGGACAGGCCCCTGCCCGCCGGCTCGGCACCCCCCGGCCCGGCCCGGCCAAAGCCAGGCCCCTGCCCGCCGGCTCGGCCCAGCCAAAGCCAGGCCCCTGCCCGCCGGCTCGGCCCGGCCCGGGCAAGGCCAGGCACCTGCCCGCCGGCTCGGCCCGGCCCGGCCAAGGCCAGGCCCCGGCCCGCCGGCACGGCCAAGGCCCGGCCTGGCCCAGGCTAGGCCCCTGCCCGCCGGCTCGGCCCGGCCGAGGCCAGGCCCCTGCCCGCCGGCTCGGCCCAGCCCGGCCTAGGCCAAGTCCCTGCCCGGCCCAGGCCAGGCCCCTGCCCGGACAAGGCCAGGCCCCTGCCCGCCGGCTCGGCACCCCCCGGCCCGGCCCGGCCAAAGCCAGGCCCCTGCCCGCCGGCTCGGCCCCTGCCCGCCGGCCCGGCCCGGCCAAAGCCAGGCCCCTGCCCGCCGGCTCGGCCCGGCCCGGCCAAGGACAGGCCCCTGCCCGCCGGTTCGGCCCGGCCCCTGCCCGGCCACGGCCAGGCCCCTGCCAACCGGTTCGGCCCGGCCCCTGCCCGGCCAAGGCCAGGCCCCTGCCCGCCGGCTCAGCCCGGCCCAGCCAAGGCCGGGCCAAGGCCAGGCCCCTGCCCGCCGGCTCGGCCCGGACAAGGACAGGCCCCTGCCCGCCGGCTCGGCACCCCCCGGCCCGGCCCGGCCAAAGCCAGGCCCCTGCCCGCCGGCTCGGCCCAGCCAAAGCCAGGCCCCTGCCCGCCGGCTCGGCCCGGCCCGGGCAAGGCCAGGCACCTGCCCGCCGGCTCGGCCCGGCCCGGCCAAGGCCAGGCCCCGGCCCGCCGGCACGGCCAAGGCCCGGCCTGGCCCAGGCTAGGCCCCTGCCCGCCGGCTCGGCCCGGCCGAGGCCAGGCCCCTGCCCGCCGGCTCGGCCCAGCCCGGCCCAGGCCAAGTCCCTGCCCGGCCCAGGCCAGGCCCCTGCCCGGACAAGGCCAGGCCCCTGCCCGCCGGCTCGGCACCCCCCGGCCCGGCCCGGCCAAAGCCAGGCCCCTGCCCGCCGGCTCGGCCCCTGCCCGCCGGCCCGGCCCGGCCAAAGCCAGGCCCCTGCCCGCCGGCTCGGCCCGGCCCGGCCAAGGACAGGCCCCTGCCCGCCGGTTCGGCCCGGCCCCTGCCCGGCCACGGCCAGGCCCCTGCCAACCGGTTCGGCCCGGCCCCTGCCCGGCCAAGGCCAGGCCCCTGCCCGCCGGCTCGGCCCGGCCAAGGCCAGGCCCCTGCCCCCCGGCTCGGCCCGGCCCGGCCAAGGCCAGGCCTCTGCCCGCCGGCTCAGCCCGGCCCGGCCAAGGCCGGGACAAGGCCAGTCCCCTGCCCGCCGGCTCGGCCCGGACAAGGCCAGGCCCCTGCCCGCCGGCTCGGCACCCCCCGGCCCGGCCCGGCCAAAGCCAGGCCCCTGCCCGCCGGCTCGGCCCAGCCAAAGCCAGGCCCCTGCCCGCCGGCTCGGCCCGGCCCGGGCAAGGCCAGGCACCTGCCCGCCGGCTCGGCCCGGCCAAGGCCAGGCCCCGGCCCGCCGGCACGGCCAAGGCCCGGCCTGGCCCAGGCTAGGCCCCTGCCCGCCGGCTCGGCCCGGCCCGGCCAAGGCCAGGCCCCTGCCCGCCGGCTCGGCCCGGCCCAGGCCAGGCCCCTGCCTGGCCAAGGCCAGGCCCATGCCCGCCGGCTCGGCCCTGCCCGAGCCAGGCCCCTGCCCGCCGGCTCGGCCCGGCCCGGCCAAGGCCAGGCCCCTGCCCGCCGGCTCGGCCCGGCCCGGCCCTGGCCAGGCCCCTGCCCGCTGGCTCGGCCCGGCCCGGCCCAGGCCAGGCAAGGCCAGGCCCCTGCCCGCCGGCTCGGCCCGGCCCGGCACGGACAAGGCCAGGCCCCTGCCCGCCGGCTCGGCCCGGCCCCTGCCCGGCCAAGGCCAGGCCCCTGCCCGCCGGCTCGGCCCGGCCTGGCCAAGGCCAGGCAAGGCCAGGCCCCTGCCCGCCGGCTCGGCTCGGCCCGGCCCGGGCAAGGCCAGGCCCCTGCCCGCCCGCTCAGCCCGGCCCCTGCCCGGCCAAGGCCAGGCCCCTGCCCGCCCGCTCGGCCCGGCCCCTGCCCGGCCAAGGCCAGGCCCCTGCCCGCCGGCTCGGCCCGGCCCGGCCCAGGCCAGGCCCCTGCCTGGCCAAGGCCAGGCCCATGCCCGCCGGCTCGGCTCGGCCCGGGCCAGGCCCCTGCCCGCCGGCTCGGCCCGGCCCGGCCAAGGCCAGGCCCCTGCCCGCCGGCTCGGCCGGGCCCGGCCAAGGCCAGGCCCCTGCCCGCCGGCTCGGCCCGGCCCGGCCAAGGCCAGGCCCCTGCCCGCCGGCTCAGCCCGGCCCGGCCAAGGCCGGGACAAGGCCAGTCCCCTGCCCGCCGGCTCGGCCCGGACAAGGCCAGGCCCCTGCCCGCCGGCTCGGCACCCCCCGGCCCGGCCAAAGCCAGGCCCCTGCCCGCCGGCTCGGCCCAGCCAAAGCCAGGCCCCTGCCCGCCGGCTCGGCCCGGCCAAGGCCAGGCCCCTGCCCGCCGGCTCGGCCCGGCCCGGCCAAGGCCAGGCCCCTGCCCGCCGGCTCAGCCCGGCCCAGCCAAGGCCGGGCCAAGGCCAGGCCCCTGCCCGCCGGCTCGGCCCGGAGAAGGCCAGGCCCCTGCCCGCCGGCTCGGCCTGGCCAGGCCCGGACAAGGCCAGGCCCCTGCCCGCCGGCCCGGCCCGGCCCGGACAAGGCCAGGCCCCTGCCCGCCGGCTCGGCACCCCCCGGCCCGGCCCGGCCAAAGCCAGGCCCCTGCCCGCCGGCTCGGCCCAGCCAAAGCCAGGCCCCTGCCCGCCGGCTCGGCCCGGCCCGGGCAAGGCCAGGCACCTGCCCGCCGGCTCGGCCCGGCCCGGCCAAGGCCAGGCCCCGGCCCGCCGGCACGGCCAAGGCCCGGCCTGGCCCAGGCTAGGCCCCTGCCCGCCGGCTCGGCCCGGCCAAGGCCAGGCCCCTGCCCGTCGGCTCGGCCCGGCCCAGGCCAGGCCCCTGCCTGGCCAAGGCCAGGCCCATGCCCGCCGGCTCGGCCCAGCCCGGGCCAGGCCCCTGCCCGACGGCTCGGCCCGGCCCGGCCAAGGCCAGGCCCCTGCCCGCCGGCTCGGCCCGGCCCGGCCCTGGCCAGGCCCCTGCCCGCCGGCTCGGCCCGGCCCGGCCCAGGCCAGGCAAGGCCAGGCCCCTGCCCGCCGGCTCGGCCCGACCCGGCCCGGACAAGGCCAGGCCCCTGCCCGCCGGCTCGGCACCCCCCGGCCCGGCCCGGCCAAAGCCAGGCCCCTGACCGCCGGCTGGGCCCAGCCAAGGCCAGGCCCCTGCCCGCCGGCTCGGCCCGGCCCGGCCAAGGCCAGGCCCCTGCCCGCCGGCTCGGCACGCCCCGGCCCGGCCAAGGCCAGGCCCCTGCCCGCCGGCTCGGCACGCCCCGGCCCGGCCAAGGCCAGGCCCCTGCCCGCTGGCTCGGCACGCCCCGGCCCGGCCCGGCCAAGGCCGGGCCCCTGCCCACCGGCTCGGCCCGGCCCGGCCCAGGCCAGGCCCCTGCCCGCCGGCTCGGCCCGGCCCGGCCAAGGCCCGGCCGAGGCCAGGCCCCTGCCCGCCGGCTCGGCCCGGCCCCTGCCCGGCCAAGGCCAGGCCCTGCCCGCCAGCTCGGCCCGGCCTGGCCAAGGCCAGGCAAGGCCAGGCCCCTGCCCGCCGGCTCGGCTCGGCCCGGCCCGGGCAAGGCCAGGCCCCTGCCCGCCCGCTCGGCCCGGCCCCTGCCCGGCCAAAGCCAGGACCCTGCCCGCCCGCTCGGCCCGGCCCCTGCCCGGCCAAGGCCAGGCCTCTGCCCGCCGGCTCAGCCCGGCCCCTGCCCGGCCAAGGCCAGGACCATGCCCGCCGGCTCGGCCAGGCCCGGCCAAGGCCCGGCCCCCGGCTCGGCCCGGCCCGGCCGAGGCCAGGCCCCTGCCCGCCGGCTCGGCCCGGCCCGGCCCAGGCCAGGCCCCTGCCCGCCGGCTCGGCCCGGCCCGGCCCAGGCCAGGCCCCTGCCTGGCCAAGGCCAGGCCCATGCCCGCCGGCTCGGCCCGGCCCGGGCCAGGCCCCTGCCCGCCGGCTCGGCCCGGCCCGGCCAAGGCCAGGCCCCTGCCCGCCGGCTCGGCCGGGCCCGGCCAAGGCCAGGCCCCTGCCCGCCGGCTCGGCCCGGCCCGGCCAAGGCCAGGCCCCTGCCCGCCGGCTCGGCCCGGCCTGGGCAAGGCCAGGCACCTGCCCGCCGGCTCGGCCCGGCCCGGCCAAGGCCAGGCCCCGGCCCGCCGGCTCGGCCAAGGCCCGGCCTGGCCCAGGCTAGGCCCCTGCCCGCCGGCCCGGCCCGGCCCAGGCCAGGCCCCTGCCTGGCCAAGGCCAGGCCCTTGCCCGCCGGCTCGGCCCGGCACCTGCCCGGCCAAGGCCAGGCCCTTGCCCGCCGGCTCGGCCCGGCACCTGCCCGGCCAAGGCCAGGCCCCTGCCCGCCGGCCCGGCCCGGCCAAGGCCAGGCCCCGGCCCGCCGGCTCGGCCCGGCCGAGGCCAGGCCCCTGCCCGCCGGCTCGGCCCAGCCCGGCCCAGGCCAAGTCCCTGCCCGGCCCAGGCCAGGCCCCTGCCCGGACAAGGCCAGGCCCCTGCCCGCCGGCTCGGCACCCCCCGGCCCGGCCCGGCCAAAGCCAGGCCCCTGCCCGCCGGCTCGGCCCCTGCCCGCCGGCCCGGCCCGGCCAAAGCCAGGCCCCTGCCCGCCGGCTCGGCCCGGCCCGGCCAAGGACAGGCCCCTGCCCGCCGGTTCGGCCCGGCCCCTGCCCGGCCAAGGCCAGGCCCCTGCCAACCGGTTCGGCCCGGCCCCTGCCCGGCCAAGGCCAGGCCCCTGCCCGCCGGCTCGGCCCGGCCAAGGCCAGGCCCCTGCCCGCCGGCTCGGCCCGGCCCGGCCAAGGCCAGGCCCCTGCCCGCCGGCTCAGCCCGGCCCGGCCAAGGCCGGGACAAGGCCAGTCCCCTGCCCGCCGGCTCGGCCCGGACAAGGACAGGCCCCTGCCCGCCGGCTCGGCACCCCCCGGCCCGGCCCGGCCAAAGCCAGGCCCCTGCCCGCCGGCTCGGCCCAGCCAAAGCCAGGCCCCTGCCCGCCGGCTCGGCCCGGCCCGGGCAAGGCCAGGCACCTGCCCGCCGGCTCGGCCCGGCCAAGGCCAGGCCCCGGCCCGCCGGCACGGCCAAGGCCCGGCCTGGCCCAGGCTAGGCCCCTGCCCGCCGGCTCGGCCCGGCCCGGCCAAGGCCAGGCCCCTGCCCGCCGGCTCGGCCCGGCCCAGGCCAGGCCCCTGCCTGGCCAAGGCCAGGCCCCTGCCCGCCGGCTCGGCCCGGCCAAGGCCAGGCCCCTGCCCGCCGGCTCGGCCCGGCCCGGCCAAGGCCAGGCCCCTGCCCGCCGGCTCGGCCCGGAGAAGGCCAGGCCCCTGCCCGCCGGCTCGGCCTGGCCCGGCCCAGACAAGGCCAGGCCCCTGCCCGCCGGCTCGGCCCGGCCCGGCCCAGGCCAGGCAAGGCCAGGCCCCTGCCCGCCGGCTCGGCCCGGCCCAGGCCAGGCCCCTGCCTGGCCAAGGCCAGGCCCTTGCCCGCCGGCTCGGCCCGGCACCTGCCCGGCCAAGGCCAGGCCCCTGCCCGCCGGCCCGGCCCGGCCAAGGCCAGGCCCCGGCCCGCCGGCTCGGCCCGGCCGAGGCCAGGCCCCTGCCCGCCGGCTCGGCCCAGCCCGGCCCAGGCCAAGTCCCTGCCCGGCCCAGGCCAGGCCCCTGCCCGGACAAGGCCAGGCCCCTGCCCGCCGGCTCGGCACCCCCCGGCCCGGCCCGGCCAAAGCCAGGCCCCTGCCCGCCGGCTCGGCCCCTGCCCGCCGGCCCGGCCCGGCCAAAGCCAGGCCCCTGCCCGCCGGCTCGGCCCGGCCCGGCCAAGGACAGGCCCCTGCCCGCCGGTTCGGCCCGGCCCCTGCCCGGCCAAGGCCAGGCCCCTGCCAACCGGTTCGGCCCGGCCCCTGCCCGGCCAAGGCCAGGCCCCTGCCCGCCGGCTCGGCCCGGCCAAGGCCAGGCCCCTGCCCGCCGGCTCGGCCCGGCCCGGCCAAGGCCAGGCCCCTGCCCGCCGGCTCAGCCCGGCCCGGCCAAGGCCGGGACAAGGCCAGTCCCCTGCCCGCCGGCTCGGCCCGGACAAGGACAGGCCCCTGCCCGCCGGCTCGGCACCCCCCGGCCCGGCCCGGCCAAAGCCAGGCCCCTGCCCGCCGGCTCGGCCCAGCCAAAGCCAGGCCCCTGCCCGCCGGCTCGGCCCGGCCCGGGCAAGGCCAGGCACCTGCCCGCCGGCTCGGCCCGGCCAAGGCCAGGCCCCGGCCCGCCGGCACGGCCAAGGCCCGGCCTGGCCCAGGCTAGGCCCCTGCCCGCCGGCTCGGCCCGGCCCGGCCAAGGCCAGGCCCCTGCCCGCCGGCTCGGCCCGGCCCAGGCCAGGCCCCTGCCTGGCCAAGGCCAGGCCCCTGCCCGCCGGCTCGGCCCGGCCAAGGCCAGGCCCCTGCCCGCCGGCTCGGCCCGGCCCGGCCAAGGCCAGGCCCCTGCCCGCCGGCTCGGCCCGGCCCAGGCCAGGCCCCTGCCTGGCCAAGGCCAGGCCCATGCCCGCCGGCTCGGCCCAGCCCGAGCCAGGCCCCTGCCCGCCGGCTCGGCCCGGCCCGGCCAAGGCCAGGCCCCTGCCCGCCGGCTCGGCCCGGCCCGGCCCTGGCCAGGCCCCTGCCCGCTGGCTCGGCCCGGCCCGGCCCAGGCCAGGCAAGGCCAGGCCCCTGCCCGCCGGCTCGGCCCGGCCCGGCACGGACAAGGCCAGGCCCCTGCCCGCCGGCTCGGCCCGGCCCCTGCCCGGCCAAGGCCAGGCCCCTGCCCGCCGGCTCGGCCCGGCCTGGCCAAGGCCAGGCAAGGCCAGGCCCCTGCCCGCCGGCTCGGCTCGGCCCGGCCCGGGCAAGGCCAGGCCCCTGCCCGCCCGCTCAGCCCGGCCCCTGCCCGGCCAAGGTCAGGCCCCTGCCCGCCCGCTCGGCCCGGCCCCTGCCCGGCCAAGGCCAGGCCCCTGCCCGCCGGCTCGGCCCGGCCCGGCCCAGGCCAGGCCCCTGCCTGGCCAAGGCCAGGCCCATGCCCGCCGGCTCGGCTCGGCCCGGGCCAGGCCCCTGCCCGCCGGCTCGGCCCGGCCCGGCCAAGGCCAGGCCCCTGCCCGCCGGCTCGGCCGGGCCCGGCCAAGGCCAGGCCCCTGCCCGCCGGCTCGGCCCGGCCCGGCCAAGGCCAGGCCCCTGCCCGCCGGCTCAGCCCGGCCCGGCCAAGGCCGGGACAAGGCCAGTCCCCTGCCCGCCGGCTCGGCCCGGACAAGGCCAGGCCCCTGCCCGCCGGCTCGGCACCCCCCGGCCCGGCCAAAGCCAGGCCCCTGCCCGCCGGCTCGGCCCAGCCAAAGCCAGGCCCCTGCCCGCCGGCTCGGCCCGGCCAAGGCCAGGCCCCTGCCCGCCGGCTCGGCCCGGCCCGGCCAAGGCCAGGCCCCTGCCCGCCGGCTCAGCCCGGCCCAGCCAAGGCCGGGCCAAGGCCAGGCCCCTGCCCGCCGGCTCGGCCCGGAGAAGGCCAGGCCCCTGCCCGCCGGCTCGGCCTGGCCAGGCCCGGACAAGGCCAGGCCCCTGCCCGCCGGCCCGGCCCGGCCCGGACAAGGCCAGGCCCCTGCCCGCCGGCTCGGCACCCCCGGCCCGGCCCGGCCAAAGCCAGGCCCCTGCCCGCCGGCTCGGCCCAGCCAAAGCCAGGCCCCTGCCCGCCGGCTTGGCCCGGCCCGGGCAAGGCCAGGCACCTGCCCGCCGGCTCGGCCCGGCCCGGCCAAGGCCAGGCCCCGGCCCGCCGGCACGGCCAAGGCCCGGCCTGGCCCAGGCTAGGCCCCTGCCCGCCGGCTCGGCCCGGCCAAGGCCAGGCCCCTGCCCGTCGGCTCGGCCCGGCCCAGGCCAGGCCCCTGCCTGGCCAAGGCCAGGCCCATGCCCGCCGGCTCGGCCCAGCCCGGGCCAGGCCCCTGCCCGACGGCTCGGCCCGGCCCGGCCAAGGCCAGGCCCCTGCCCGCCGGCTCGGCCCGGCCCGGCCCTGGCCAGGCCCCTGCCCGCCGGCTCGGCCCGGCCCGGCCCAGGCCAGGCAAGGCCAGGCCCCTGCCCGCCGGCTCGGCCCGACCCGGCCCGGACAAGGCCAGGCCCCTGCCCGCCGGCTCGGCACCCCCCGGCCCGGCCCGGCCAAAGCCAGGCCCCTGACCGCCGGCTGGGCCCAGCCAAGGCCAGGCCCCTGCCCGCCGGCTCGGCCCGGCCCGGCCAAGGCCAGGCCCCTGCCCGCCGGCTCGGCACGCCGCGGCCCGGCCAAGGCCAGGCCCCTGCCCGCCGGCTCGGCACGCCCCGGCCCGGCCAAGGCCAGGCCCCTGCCCGCCGGCTCGGCACGCCCCGGCCCGGCAAAGGCCAGGCCCCTGCCCGCTGGCTCGGCACGCCCCGGCCCGGCCCGGCCAAGGCCAGGCCCCTGCCCACCGGCTCGGCCCGGCCCGGCCCAGGCCAGGCCCCTGCCCGCCGGCTCGGCCCGGCCCGGCCAAGGCCCGGCCGAGGCCAGGCCCCTGCCCGCCGACTCGGCCCGGCCCCTGCCCGGCCAAGGCCAGGCCCTGCCCGCCAGCTCGGCCCGGCCTGGCCAAGGCCAGGCAAGGCCAGGCCCCTGCCCGCCGGCTCGGCTCGGCCCGGCCCGGGCAAGGCCAGGCCCCTGCCCGCCCGCTCGGCCCGGCCCCTGCCCGGCCAAAGCCAGGACCCTGCCCGCCCGCTCGGCCCGGCCCCTGCCCGGCCAAGGCCAGGCCTCTGCCCGCCGGCTCAGCCCGGCCCCTGCCCGGCCAAGGCCAGGACCATGCCCGCCGGCTCGGCCAGGCCCGGCCAAGGCCCGGCCCCCGGCTCGGCCCGGCCCGGCCGAGGCCAGGCCCCTGCCCGCCGGCTCGGCCCGGCCCGGCCCAGGCCAGGCCCCTGCCCGCCGGCTCGGCCCGGCCCGGCCCAGGCCAGGCCCCTGCCTGGCCAAGGCCAGGCCCATGCCCGCCGGCTCGGCCCGGCCCGGGCCAGGCCCCTGCCCGCCGGCTCGGCCCGGCCCGGCCAAGGCCAGGCCCCTGCCCGCCGGCTCGGCCGGGCCCGGCCAAGGCCAGGCCCCTGCCCGCCGGCTCGGCCCGGCCCGGCCAAGGCCAGGCCCCTGCCCGCCGGCTCGGCCCGGCCTGGGCAAGGCCAGGCACCTGCCCGCCGGCTCGGCCCGGCCCGGCCAAGGCCAGGCCCCGGCCCGCCGGCTCGGCCAAGGCCCGGCCTGGCCCAGGCTAGGCCCCTGCCCGCCGGCCCGGCCCGGCCCAGGCCAGGCCCCTGCCTGGCCAAGGCCAGGCCCTTGCCCGCCGGCTCGGCCCGGCACCTGCCCGGCCAAGGCCAGGCCCCTGCCCGCCGGCCCGGCCCGGCCAAGGCCAGGCCCCGGCCCGCCGGCTCGGCCCGGCCGAGGCCAGGCCCCTGCCCGCCGGCTCGGCCCAGCCCGGCCCAGGCCAAGTCCCTGCCCGGCCCAGGCCAGGCCCCTGCCCGGACAAGGCCAGGCCCCTGCCCGCCGGCTCGGCACCCCCCGGCCCGGCCCGGCCAAAGCCAGGCCCCTGCCCGCCGGCTCGGCCCCTGCCCGCCGGCCCGGCCCGGCCAAAGCCAGGCCCCTGCCCGCCGGCTCGGCCCGGCCCGGCCAAGGACAGGCCCCTGCCCGCCGGTTCGGCCCGGCCCCTGCCCGGCCAAGGCCAGGCCCCTGCCAACCGGTTCGGCCCGGCCCCTGCCCGGCCAAGGCCAGGCCCCTGCCCGCCGGCTCGGCCCGGCCAAGGCCAGGCCCCTGCCCGCCGGCTCGGCCCGGCCCGGCCAAGGCCAGGCCCCTGCCCGCCGGCTCAGCCCGGCCCGGCCAAGGCCGGGACAAGGCCAGTCCCCTGCCCGCCGGCTCGGCCCGGACAAGGACAGGCCCCTGCCCGCCGGCTCGGCACCCCCCGGCCCGGCCCGGCCAAAGCCAGGCCCCTGCCCGCCGGCTCGGCCCAGCCAAAGCCAGGCCCCTGCCCGCCGGCTCGGCCCGGCCCGGGCAAGGCCAGGCACCTGCCCGCCGGCTCGGCCCGGCCAAGGCCAGGCCCCGGCCCGCCGGCACGGCCAAGGCCCGGCCTGGCCCAGGCTAGGCCCCTGCCCGCCGGCTCGGCCCGGCCCGGCCAAGGCCAGGCCCCTGCCCGCCGGCTCGGCCCGGCCCAGGCCAGGCCCCTGCCTGGCCAAGGCCAGGCCCCTGCCCGCCGGCTCGGCCCGGCCAAGGCCAGGCCCCTGCCCGCCGGCTCGGCCCGGCCCGGCCAAGGCCAGGCCCCTGCCCGCCGGCTCGGCCCGGAGAAGGCCAGGCCCCTGCCCGCCGGCTCGGCCTGGCCCGGCCCAGACAAGGCCAGGCCCCTGCCCGCCGGCTCGGCCCGGCCCGGCCCAGGCCAGGCAAGGCCAGGCCCCTGCCCGCCGGCTCGGCCCGGCCCAGGCCAGGCCCCTGCCTGGCCAAGGCCAGGCCCTTGCCCGCCGGCTCGGCCCGGCACCTGCCCGGCCAAGGCCAGGCCCTTGCCCGCCGGCTCGGCCCGGCACCTGCCCGGCCAAGGCCAGGCCCCTGCCCGCCGGCCCGGCCCGGCCAAGGCCAGGCCCCGGCCCGCCGGCTCGGCCCGGCCGAGGCCAGGCCCCTGCCCGCCGGCTCGGCCCAGCCCGGCCCAGGCCAAGTCCCTGCCCGGCCCAGGCCAGGCCCCTGCCCGGACAAGGCCAGGCCCCTGCCCGCCGGCTCGGCACCCCCCGGCCCGGCCCGGCCAAAGCCAGGCCCCTGCCCGCCGGCTCGGCCCCTGCCCGCCGGCCCGGCCCGGCCAAAGCCAGGCCCCTGCCCGCCGGCTCGGCCCGGCCCGGCCAAGGACAGGCCCCTGCCCGCCGGTTCGGCCCGGCCCCTGCCCGGCCAAGGCCAGGCCCCTGCCAACCGGTTCGGCCCGGCCCCTGCCCGGCCAAGGCCAGGCCCCTGCCCGCCGGCTCGGCCCGGCCAAGGCCAGGCCCCTGCCCGCCGGCTCGGCCCGGCCCGGCCAAGGCCAGGCCCCTGCCCGCCGGCTCAGCCCGGCCCGGCCAAGGCCGGGACAAGGCCAGTCCCCTGCCCGCCGGCTCGGCCCGGACAAGGACAGGCCCCTGCCCGCCGGCTCGGCACCCCCCGGCCCGGCCCGGCCAAAGCCAGGCCCCTGCCCGCCGGCTCGGCCCAGCCAAAGCCAGGCCCCTGCCCGCCAGCTCGGCCCGGCCCGGGCAAGGCCAGGCACCTGCCCGCCGGCTCGGCCCGGCCAAGGCCAGGCCCCGGCCCGCCGGCACGGCCAAGGCCCGGCCTGGCCCAGGCTAGGCCCCTGCCCGCCGGCTCGGCCCGGCCCGGCCAAGGCCAGGCCCCTGCCCGCCGGCTCGGCCCGGCCCAGGCCAGGCCCCTGCCTGGCCAAGGCCAGGCCCCTGCCCGCCGGCTCGGCCCGGCCAAGGCCAGGCCCCTGCCCGCCGGCTCGGCCCGGCCCGGCCAAGGCCAGGCCCCTGCCCGCCGGCTCGGCCCGGAGAAGGCCAGGCCCCTGCCCGCCGGCTCGGCCTGGCCCGGCCCAGACAAGGCCAGGCCCCTGCCCGCCGGCTCGGCCCGGCCCGGCCCAGGCCAGGCAAGGCCAGGCCCCTGCCCGCCGGCTCGGCCCGGCCCAGGCCAGGCCCCTGCCTGGCCAAGGCCAGGCCCTTGCCCGCCGGCTCGGCCCGGCACCTGCCCGGCCAAGGCCAGGCCCCTGCCCGCCGGCCCGGCCCGGCCAAGGCCAGGCCCCGGCCCGCCGGCTCGGCCCGGCCGAGGCCAGGCCCCTGCCCGCCGGCTCGGCCCAGCCCGGCCCAGGCCAAGTCCCTGCCCGGCCCAGGCCAGGCCCCTGCCCGGACAAGGCCAGGCCCCTGCCCGCCGGCTCGGCACCCCCCGGCCCGGCCCGGCCAAAGCCAGGCCCCTGCCCGCCGGCTCGGCCCCTGCCCGCCGGCCCGGCCCGGCCAAAGCCAGGCCCCTGCCCGCCGGCTCGGCCCGGCCCGGCCAAGGACAGGCCCCTGCCCGCCGGTTCGGCCCGGCCCCTGCCCGGCCAAGGCCAGGCCCCTGCCAACCGGTTCGGCCCGGCCCCTGCCCGGCCAAGGCCAGGCCCCTGCCCGCCGGCTCGGCCCGGCCAAGGCCAGGCCCCTGCCCGCCGGCTCGGCCCGGCCCGGCCAAGGCCAGGCCCCTGCCCGCCGGCTCAGCCCGGCCCGGCCAAGGCCGGGACAAGGCCAGTCCCCTGCCCGCCGGCTCGGCCCGGACAAGGACAGGCCCCTGCCCGCCGGCTCGGCACCCCCCGGCCCGGCCCGGCCAAAGCCAGGCCCCTGCCCGCCGGCTCGGCCCAGCCAAAGCCAGGCCCCTGCCCGCCGGCTCGGCCCGGCCCGGGCAAGGCCAGGCACCTGCCCGCCGGCTCGGCCCGGCCAAGGCCAGGCCCCGGCCCGCCGGCACGGCCAAGGCCCGGCCTGGCCCAGGCTAGGCCCCTGCCCGCCGGCTCGGCCCGGCCCGGCCAAGGCCAGGCCCCTGCCCGCCGGCTCGGCCCGGCCCAGGCCAGGCCCCTGCCTGGCCAAGGCCAGGCCCCTGCCCGCCGGCTCGGCCCGGCCAAGGCCAGGCCCCTGCCCGCCGGCTCG
Organism: Astur gentilis; assembly: GCF_929443795.1. Taxonomy (NCBI): domain Eukaryota; kingdom Metazoa; phylum Chordata; class Aves; order Accipitriformes; family Accipitridae; genus Astur; species Astur gentilis. The sequence continues at coordinate 26,148 of NW_026061046.1, forward strand.
GCCCGGCCCGGCCAAGGCCAGGCCCCTGCCCGCCGGCTCGGCCCGACCCAGGCCAGGCCCCTGCCTGGCCAAGGCCAGGCCCATGCCCGCCGGCTCGGCCCAGCCCGAGCCAGGCCCCTGCCCGCCGGCTCGGCCCGGCCCGGCCAAGGCCAGGCCCCTGCCCGCCGGCTCGGCCCGGCCCGGCCCTGGCCAGGCCCCTGCCCGCTGGCTCGGCCCGGCCCGGCCCAGGCCAGGCAAGGCCAGGCCCCTGCCCGCCGGCTCGGCCCGGCCCGGCACGGACAAGGCCAGGCCCCTGCCCGCCGGCTCGGCCCGGCCCCTGCCCGGCCAAGGCCAGGCCCCTGCCCGCCGGCTCGGCCCGGCCTGGCCAAGGCCAGGCAAGGCCAGGCCCCTGCCCGCCGGCTCGGCTCGGCCCGGCCCGGGCAAGGCCAGGCCCCTGCCCGCCCGCTCAGCCCGGCCCCTGCCCGGCCAAGGTCAGGCCCCTGCCCGCCCGCTCGGCCCGGCCCCTGCCCGGCCAAGGCCAGGCCCCTGCCCGCCGGCTCGGCCCGGCCCGGCCCAGGCCAGGCCCCTGCCTGGCCAAGGCCAGGCCCATGCCCGCCGGCTCGGCTCGGCCCGGGCCAGGCCCCTGCCCGCCGGCTCGGCCCGGCCCGGCCAAGGCCAGGCCCCTGCCCGCCGGCTCGGCCGGGCCCGGCCAAGGCCAGGCCCCTGCCCGCCGGCTCGGCCCGGCCCGGCCAAGGCCAGGCCCCTGCCCGCCGGCTCAGCCCGGCCCGGCCAAGGCCGGGACAAGGCCAGTCCCCTGCCCGCCGGCTCGGCCCGGACAAGGCCAGGCCCCTGCCCGCCGGCTCGGCACCCCCCGGCCCGGCCAAAGCCAGGCCCCTGCCCGCCGGCTCGGCCCAGCCAAAGCCAGGCCCCTGCCCGCCGGCTCGGCCCGGCCAAGGCCAGGCCCCTGCCCGCCGGCTCGGCCCGGCCCGGCCAAGGCCAGGCCCCTGCCCGCCGGCTCAGCCCGGCCCAGCCAAGGCCGGGCCAAGGCCAGGCCCCTGCCCGCCGGCTCGGCCCGGAGAAGGCCAGGCCCCTTCCCGCCGGCTCGGCCTGGCCAGGCCCGGACAAGGCCAGGCCCCTGCCCGCCGGCCCGGCCCGGCCCGGACAAGGCCAGGCCCCTGCCCGCCGGCTCGGCACCCCCGGCCCGGCCCGGCCAAAGCCAGGCCCCTGCCCGCCGGCTCGGCCCAGCCAAAGCCAGGCCCCTGCCCGCCGGCTTGGCCCGGCCCGGGCAAGGCCAGGCACCTGCCCGCCGGCTCGGCCCGGCCCGGCCAAGGCCAGGCCCCGGCCCGCCGGCACGGCCAAGGCCCGGCCTGGCCCAGGCTAGGCCCCTGCCCGCCGGCTCGGCCCGGCCAAGGCCAGGCCCCTGCCCGTCGGCTCGGCCCGGCCCAGGCCAGGCCCCTGCCTGGCCAAGGCCAGGCCCATGCCCGCCGGCTCGGCCCAGCCCGGGCCAGGCCCCTGCCCGACGGCTCGGCCCGGCCCGGCCAAGGCCAGGCCCCTGCCCGCCGGCTCGGCCCGGCCCGGCCCTGGCCAGGCCCCTGCCCGCCGGCTCGGCCCGGCCCGGCCCAGGCCAGGCAAGGCCAGGCCCCTGCCCGCCGGCTCGGCCCGACCCGGCCCGGACAAGGCCAGGCCCCTGCCCGCCGGCTCGGCACCCCCCGGCCCGGCCCGGCCAAAGCCAGGCCCCTGACCGCCGGCTGGGCCCAGCCAAGGCCAGGCCCCTGCCCGCCGGCTCGGCCCGGCCCGGCCAAGGCCAGGCCCCTGCCCGCCGGCTCGGCACGCCGCGGCCCGGCCAAGGCCAGGCCCCTGCCCGCCGGCTCGGCACGCCCCGGCCCGGCCAAGGCCAGGCCCCTGCCCGCCGGCTCGGCACGCCCCGGCCCGGCAAAGGCCAGGCCCCTGCCCGCTGGCTCGGCACGCCCCGGCCCGGCCCGGCCAAGGCCAGGCCCCTGCCCACCGGCTCGGCCCGGCCCGGCCCAGGCCAGGCCCCTGCCCGCCGGCTCGGCCCGGCCCGGCCAAGGCCCGGCCGAGGCCAGGCCCCTGCCCGCCGACTCGGCCCGGCCCCTGCCCGGCCAAGGCCAGGCCCTGCCCGCCAGCTCGGCCCGGCCTGGCCAAGGCCAGGCAAGGCCAGGCCCCTGCCCGCCGGCTCGGCTCGGCCCGGCCCGGGCAAGGCCAGGCCCCTGCCCGCCGGCTCGGCCCGGCCAAGGCCAGGCCCCTGCCCGCCGGCTCGGCCCGGCCCGGCCAAGGCCAGGCCCCTGCCCGCCGGCTCAGCCCGGCCCGGCCAAGGCCGGGACAAGGCCAGTCCCCTGCCCGCCGGCTCGGCCCGGACAAGGACAGGCCCCTGCCCGCCGGCTCGGCACCCCCCGGCCCGGCCCGGCCAAAGCCAGGCCCCTGCCCGCCGGCTCGGCCCAGCCAAAGCCAGGCCCCTGCCCGCCGGCTCGGCCCGGCCCGGGCAAGGCCAGGCACCTGCCCGCCGGCTCGGCCCGGCCAAGGCCAGGCCCCGGCCCGCCGGCACGGCCAAGGCCCGGCCTGGCCCAGGCTAGGCCCCTGCCCGCCGGCTCGGCCCGGCCCGGCCAAGGCCAGGCCCCTGCCCGCCGGCTCGGCCCGGCCCAGGCCAGGCCCCTGCCTGGCCAAGGCCAGGCCCCTGCCCGCCGGCTCGGCCCGGCCAAGGCAGGCCCCTGCCCGCCGGCTCGGCCCGGCCCGGCCAAGGCCAGGCCCCTGCCCGCCGGCTCGGCCCGGAGAAGGCCAGGCCCCTGCCCGCCGGCTCGGCCTGGCCCGGCCCAGACAAGGCCAGGCCCCTGCCCGCCGGCTCGGCCCGGCCCGGCCCAGGCCAGGCAAGGCCAGGCCCCTGCCCGCCGGCTCGGCCCGGCCCAGGCCAGGCCCCTGCCTGGCCAAGGCCAGGCCCTTGCCCGCCGGCTCGGCCCGGCACCTGCCCGGCCAAGGCCAGGCCCCTGCCCGCCGGCCCGGCTCGGCCAAGGCCAGGCCCCGGCCCGCCGGCTCGGCCCGGCCGAGGCCAGGCCCCTGCCCGCCGGCTCGGCCCAGCCCGGCCCAGGCCAAGTCCCTGCCCGGCCCAGGCCAGGCCCCTGCCCGGACAAGGCCAGGCCCCTGCCCGCCGGCTCGGCACCCCCCGGCCCGGCCCGGCCAAAGCCAGGCCCCTGCCCGCCGGCTCGGCCCCTGCCCGCCGGCCCGGCCCGGCCAAAGCCAGGCCCCTGCCCGCCGGCTCGGCCCGGCCCGGCCAAGGACAGGCCCCTGCCCGCCGGTTCGGCCCGGCCCCTGCCCGGCCAAGGCCAGGCCCCTGCCAACCGGTTCGGCCCGGCCCCTGCCCGGCCAAGGCCGGGCCCCTGCCCGCCGGCTCGGCCCGGCCAAGGCCAGGCCCCTGCCCGCCGGCTCGGCCCGGCCCGGCCAAGGCCAGGCCCCTGCCCGCCGGCTCAGCCCGGCCCGGCCAAGGCCGGGACAAGGCCAGTCCCCTGCCCGCCGGCTCGGCCCGGACAAGGACAGGCCCCTGCCCGCCGGCTCGGCACCCCCCGGCCCGGCCCGGCCAAAGCCGGGCCCCTGCCCGCCGGCTCGGCCCAGCCAAAGCCAGGCCCCTGCCCGCCGGCTCGGCCCGGCCCGGGCAAGGCCAGGCACCTGCCCGCCGGCTCGGCCCGGCCAAGGCCAGGCCCTGGCCCGCCGGCACGGCCAAGGCCCGGCCTGGCCCAGGCTAGGCCCCTGCCCGCCGGCTCGGCACGGCCCGGCCAAGGCCAGGCCCCTGCCCGCCGGCTCGGCCCGGCCCAGGCCAGGCCCCTGCCTGGCCAAGGCCAGGCCCCTGCCCGCCGGCTCGGCCCGGCCCTGCCAAGGCCAGGCCCCTGCCCGCCGTCTCGGCCTGGCCCGGCCCAGACAAGGCCAGGCCCCTGCCCGCCGGCTCGGCCCGGCCCGGCCCAGGCCAGGCAAGGCCAGGCCCCTGCCCGCCGGCTCGGCCCGGCCCGGCCCGGACAAGGCCAGGCCCCTGCCCGCCGGCTCGGCACCCCCCGGCCCGGCCCGGCCAAAGCCAGGCCCCTGACCGCCGGCTCGGCCCAGCCAAGGCCAGGCCCCTGCCCGCCGGCTCGGCCCGGCCCGGCCAAGGCCAGGCCCCTGCCCGCCGGCTCGGCACGCCCCGGCCCGGCAAAGGCCAGGCCCCTGCCCCCTGGCTCGGCACGCCCCGGCCCGTCCCGGCCAAGGCCAGGCCCCTGACCGCCGGCTCGGCCCAGCCAAGGCCAGGCCCCTGCCCGCCGGCTCGGCCCGGCCCGGCCAAGGCCAGGCCCCTGCCCGCCGGCTCGGCACGCCCCGGCCCGGCCAAGGCCAGGCCCCTGCCCGCCGGCTCGGCACGCCCCGGCCCGGCAAAGGCCAGGCCCCTGCCCGCTGGCTCGGCACGCCCCGGCCCGGCCCGGCCAAGGCCAGGCCCCTGCCCACCGGCTCGGCCCGGCCCGGCCCAGGCCAGGCCCCTGCCCGCCGGCTCGGCCCGGCCCGGCCCGGCCAAGGCCCGGCCGAGGCCAGGCCCCTGCCCACCGGCTCGGCCCGGCCCCTGCCCGGCCGAGGCCAGGCCCCTGCCCGCCAGCTCGGCCCGGCCCCTGCCCGGCCAAGGCCAGGCCCCTGCCCGCCGGCTCGGCCCGGCCTGGCCAAGGCCAGGCAAGGCCAGGCCCCTGCCCGCCGGCTCGGCCCGGCCCGGGCAAGGCCAGGCCCCAGCCCGCCCGCTCGGCCCGGCCCCTGCCCGGCCAAGGCCAGGCCCCTGCCCGCCCGCTCGGCCCGGCCCCTGCCCGGCCAAGGCCAGGCCCCTGCCCGCCGGCTCGGCCCGGCCCCTGCCCGGCCAAGGCCAGGACCATGCCCGCCGGCTCGGCCAGGCCCGGCCAAGGCCCGGCCCCCGGCTCGGCCCGGCCCGGCCGAGGCCAGGCCCCTGCCCGCCGGCTCGGCCCGGCCCGGCCCAGGCCAGGCCCCTGCCCGCCGGCTCGGCCCGGTCCGGCCCAGGCCAGGCCCCTGCCTGGCCAAGGCCAGGCCCATGCCCGCCGGCTCGGCCCGGCCCGGGCCAGGCCCCTGCCCGCCGGCTCGGCCCGGCCCGGCCAAGGCCAGGCCCCTGCCCGCCGGTTCGGCCCGGCCCCTGCCCGGCCAAGGCCAGGCCCCTGCCCGCCGGTTCGGCCCGGCCCCTGCCCGGCCAAGGCCAGGCCCCTGCCCGCCGGCTCTGCCCGGCCAAGGCCAGGCCCCTGCCCGCCGGCTCGGCCCGGCCCGGCCAAGGCCAGGCCCCTGCCCGCCGGCTCGGCCCGGCCCGGCCAAGGCCAGGCCCCTGCCCGCCGGCTCAGCCCAGCCCGACCAAGGCCGGGCCAAGGCCAGGCCCCTGCCCGCCGGCTCGGCCCGGAGAAGGCCAGGCCCCTGCCCGCCGGCTCGGCCTGGCCAGGCCCGGACAAGGCCAGGCCCCTGCCCGCCGGCCCGGCCCGGCCCGGACAAGGCCAGGCCCCTGCCCGCCGGCTCGGCACCCCCCGGCCCGGCCCGGCCAAAGCCAGGCCCCTGCCCGCCGGCTCGGCCCGGCCAAAGCCAGGCCCCTGCCCGCCGGCTCGGCCCGGCCCGGCCAAGGCCAGGCCCCGGCCCGCCGGCACGGCCAAGGCCCGGCCTGGCCCAGGCTAGGCCCCTGCCCGCCGGCTCGGCCCGGCCCGGCCCAGGCCAGGCCCCTGCCTGGCCAAGGCCAGGCCCATGCCCGCCGGCTCGGCTCGGCCCGGGCCAGGCCCCTGCCCGCCGGCTCGGCCCGGCCCGGCCCAGGCCAGGCCCCTGCCTGGCCAAGGCCAGGCCCATGCCCGCCGGCTCGGCCCGGCCCGGGCCAGGCCCCTGCCCGCCGGCTCGGCCCGGCCCGGCCAAGGCCAGGCCCCTGCCCGCCGGCTCGGCCCGGCCCGGCCCTGGCCAGGCCCCTGCCCGCTGGCTCGGCCCGGCCCGGCCCAGGCCAGGCAAGGCCAGGCCCCTGCCCGCCGGCTCGGCCCGGCCCGGCACGGACAAGGCCAGGCCCCTGCCCGCCGGCTCGGCCCGGCCCCTGCCCGGCCAAGGCCAGGCCCCTGCCCGCCGGCTCGGCCCGGCCTGGCCAAGGCCAGGCAAGGCCAGGCCCCTGCCCGCCGGCTCGGCTCGGCCCGGCCCGGGCAAGGCCAGGCCCCTGCCCGCCCGCTCAGCCCGGCCCCTGCCCGGCCAAGGCCAGGCCCCTGCCCGCCCGCTCGGCCCGGCCCCTGCCCGGCCAAGGCCAGGCCCCTGCCCGCCGGCTCGGCCCGGCCCGGCCCAGGCCAGGCCCCTGCCTGGCCAAGGCCAGGCCCATGCCCGCCGGCTCGGCTCGGCCCGGGCCAGGCCCCTGCCCGCCGGCTCGGCCCGGCCCGGCCAAGGCCAGGCCCCTGCCCGCCGGCTCGGCCGGGCCCGGCCAAGGCCAGGCCCCTGCCCGCCGGCTCGGCCCGGCCCGGCCAAGGCCAGGCCCCTGCCCGCCGGCTCAGCCCGGCCCGGCCAAGGCCGGGACAAGGCCAGTCCCCTGCCCGCCGGCTCGGCCCGGACAAGGCCAGGCCCCTGCCCGCCGGCTCGGCACCCCCCGGCCCGGCCAAAGCCAGGCCCCTGCCCGCCGGCTCGGCCCAGCCAAAGCCAGGCCCCTGCCCGCCGGCTCGGCCCGGCCAAGGCCAGGCCCCTGCCCGCCGGCTCGGCCCGGCCCGGCCAAGGCCAGGCCCCTGCCCGCCGGCTCAGCCCGGCCCAGCCAAGGCCGGGCCAAGGCCAGGCCCCTGCCCGCCGGCTCGGCCCGGAGAAGGCCAGGCCCCTGCCCGCCGGCTCGGCCTGGCCAGGCCCGGACAAGGCCAGGCCCCTGCCCGCCGGCCCGGCCCGGCCCGGACAAGGCCAGGCCCCTGCCCGCCGGCTCGGCACCCCCCGGCCCGGCCCGGCCAAAGCCAGGCCCCTGCCCGCCGGCTCGGCCCAGCCAAAGCCAGGCCCCTGCCCGCCGGCTCGGCCCGGCCCGGGCAAGGCCAGGCACCTGCCCGCCGGCTCGGCCCGGCCCGGCCAAGGCCAGGCCCCGGCCCGCCGGCACGGCCAAGGCCCGGCCTGGCCCAGGCTAGGCCCCTGCCCGCCGGCTCGGCCCGGCCGAGGCCAGGCCCCTGCCCGCCGGCTCGGCCCAGCCCGGCCTAGGCCAAGTCCCTGCCCGGCCCAGGCCAGGCCCCTGCCCGGACAAGGCCAGGCCCCTGCCCGCCGGCTCGGCACACCCCGGCCCGGCCCGGCCAAAGCCAGGCCCCTGCCCGCCGGCTCGGCCCCTGCCCGCCGGCCCGGCCCGGCCAAAGCCAGGCCCCTGCCCGCCGGCTCGGCCCGGCCCGGCCACGGCCAGGCCCCTGCCAACCGGTTCGGCCCGGCCCCTGCCCGGCCAAGGCCAGGCCCCTGCCCGCCGGCTCGGCCCAGCCAAGGCCAGGCCCCTGCCCGCCGGCTCGGCCCGGCCCGGCCAAGGCCAGGCCCCTGCCCGCCGGCTCAGCCCGGCCCGGCCAAGGCCGGGACAAGGCCAGTCCCCTGCCCGCCGGCTCGGCCCGGACAAGGCCAGGCCCCTGCCCGCCGGCTCGGCACCCCCCGGCCCGGCCCGGCCAAAGCCAGGCCCCTGCCCGCCGGCTCGGCCCAGCCAAAGCCAGGCCCCTGCCCGCCGGCTCGGCCCGGCCCGGGCAAGGCCAGGCACCTGCCCGCCGGCTCGGCCCGGCCAAGGCCAGGCCCCGGCCCGCCGGCACGGCCAAGGCCCGGCCTGGCCCAGGCTAGGCCCCTGCCCGCCGGCTCGGCCCGGCCCGGCCAAGGCCAGGCCCCTGCCCGCCGGCTCGGCCCGGCCCAGGCCAGGCCCCCTGCCTGGCCAAGGCCAGGCCCCTGCCCGCCGGCTCGGCCCGGCCAAGGCCAGGCCCCTGCCCACCGGCTCGGCCCGGCCCGGCCAAGGCCAGGCCCCTGCCCGCCGGCTCGGCCCGGAGAAGGCCAGGCCCCTGCCCGCCGGCTCGGCCTGGCCCGGCCCGGACAAGGCCAGGCCCCTGCCCGCCGGCTCGGCCCGGCCCGGCCCAGGCCAGGCAAGGCCAGGCCCCTGCCCGCCGGCTCGGCCCGGCCCGGCCCGGACAAGGCCAGGCCCCTGCCCGCCAGCTCGGCACCCCCCGGCCCGGCCCGGCCAAAGCCAGGCCCCTGACCGCCGGCTCGGCCCAGCCAAGGCCAGGCCCCTGCCCGCCGGCTCGGCCCGGCCCGGCCAAGGCCAGGCCCCTGCCCGCCGGCTCGGTACGCCCCGGCCCGGCCAAGGCCAGGCCCCTGCCCGCCGGCTCGGCACGCCCCGGCCCGGCAAAGGCCAGGCCCCTGCCCGCTGGCTCGGCACGCCCCGGCCCGGCCCGGCCAAGGCCAGGCCCCTGCCCACCGGCTCGGCCCGGCCCGGCCCAGGCCAGGCCCCTGCCCGCCGGCTCGGCCCGGCCCGGCCCCTGCCCGGCCGAGGCCAGGCCCCTGCCCGCCGGCTCGGCCCGGCCCCTGCCCGGCCGAGGCCAGGCCCCTGCCCGCCGGCTCGGCCCGGCCCCTACCCGGCCAAGGCCAGGCCCCTGCCCGCCGGCTCGGCCCGGCCTGGCCAAGGCCAGGCAAGGCCAGGCCCCTGCCCGCCGGCTCGGCCCGGCCCGGGCAAGGCCAGGCCCCAGCCCGCCCGCTCGGCCCGGCCCCTGCCCGGCCAAGGCCAGGCCCCTGCCCGCCCGCTCGGCCCGGCCCCTGCCTGGCCAAGGCCAGGCCCCTGCCCGCCGGCTCGGCCCGGCCCCTGCCCGGCCAAGGCCAGGACCATGCCCGCCGGCTCGGCCAGGCCCGGCCAAGGCCCGGCCCCCGGCTCGGCCCGGCCCGGCCGAGGCCAGGCCCCTGCCCGCCGGCTCGGCCCGGCCCGGCCCAGGCCAGGCCCCTGCCCGCCGGCTCGGCCCGGTCCGGCCCAGGCCAGGCCCCTGCCTGGCCAAGGCCAGGCCCATGCCCGCCGGCTCGGCCCGGCCCGGGCCAGGCCCCTGCCCGCCGGCTCGGCCCGGCCCGGCCAAGGCCAGGCCCCTGCCCGCCGGTTCGGCCCGGCCCCTGCCCGGCCAAGGCCAGGACCCTGCCCGCCGGTTCGGCCCGGCCCCTGCCCGGCCAAGGCCAGGCCCCTGCCCGCCGGCTCTGCCCGGCCAAGGCCAGGCCCCTGCCCGCCGGCTCGGCCCGGCCCGGCCAAGGCCAGGCCCCTGCCCGCCGGCTCGGCCCGGCCCGGCCAAGGCCAGGCCCCTGCCCGCCGGCTCAGCCCGGCCCGACCAAGGCCGGGCCAAGGCCAGGCCCCTGCCCGCCGGCTCGGCCCGGAGAAGGCCAGGCCCCTGCCCGCCGGCTCGGCCTGGCCAGGCCCGGACAAGGCCAGGCCCCTGCCCGCCGGCCCGGCCCGGCCCGGACAAGGCCAGGCCCCTGCCCGCCGGCTCGGCACCCCCCGGCCCGGCCCGGCCAAAGCCAGGCCCCTGCCCGCCGGCTCGGCCCGGCCAAAGCCAGGCCCCTGCCCGCCGGCTCGGCCCGGCCCGGCCAAGGCCAGGCCCCGGCCCGCCGGCACGGCCAAGGCCCGGCCTGGCCCAGGCTAGGCCCCTGCCCGCCGGCTCGGCCCGGCCCGGCCAAGGCCAGGCCCCTGCCCGCCGGCTCGGCCCGGCCCAGGCCAGGCCCCTGCCTGGCCAAGGCCAGGCCCATGCCCGCCGGCTCGGCCCAGCCCGGGCCAGGCCCCTGCCCGCCGGCTCGGCCCGGCCCGGCCAAGGCCAGGCCCCTGCCCGCCGGCTCGGCCCGGCCCGGCCCTGGCCAGGCCCCTGCCCGCTGGCTCGGCCCGGCCCGGCCCAGGCCAGGCAAGGCCAGGCCCCTGCCCGCCGGCTCGGCCCGGCCCGGCACGGACAAGGCCAGGCCCCTGCCCGCCGGCTCGGCCCGGCCCCTGCCCGGCCAAGGCCAGGCCCCTGCCCGCCGGCTCGGCCCGGCCTGGCCAAGGCCAGGCAAGGCCAGGCCCCTGCCCGCCGGCTCGGCTCGGCCCGGCCCGGGCAAGGCCAGGCCCCTGCCCGCCCGCTCAGCCCGGCCCCTGCCCGGCCAAGGCCAGGCCCCTGCCCGCCCGCTCGGCCCGGCCCCTGCCCGGCCAAGGCCAGGCCCCTGCCCGCCGGCTCGTCCCGGCCCGGCCCAGGCCAGGCCCCTGCCTGGCCAAGGCCAGGCCCATGCCCGCCGGCTCGGCTCGGCCCGGGCCAGGCCCCTGCCCGCCGGCTCGGCCCGGCCCGGCCAAGGCCAGGCCCCTGCCCGCCGGCTCGGCCGGGCCCGGCCAAGGCCAGGCCCCTGCCCGCCGGCTCGGCCCGGCCCGGCCAAGGCCAGGCCCCTGCCCGCCGGCTCAGCCCGGCCCGGCCAAGGCCGGGACAAGGCCAGTCCCCTGCCCGCCGGCTCGGCCCGGACAAGGCCAGGCCCCTGCCTGCCGGCTCGGCACCCCCCGGCCCGGCCAAAGCCAGGCCCCTGCCCGCCGGCTCGGCCCAGCCAAAGCCAGGCCCCTGCCCGCCGGCTCGGCCCGGCCAAGGCCAGGCCCCTGCCCGCCGGCTCGGCCCGGCCCGGCCAAGGCCAGGCCCCTGCCCGCCGGCTCAGCCCGGTCCAGCCAAGGCCGGGCCAAGGCCAGGCCCCTGCCCGCCGGCTCGGCCCGGAGAAGGCCAGGCCCCTGCCCGCCGGCTCGGCCTGGCCAGGCCCGGACAAGGCCAGGCCCCTGCCCGCCGGCCCGGCCCGGCCCGGGCAAGGCCAGGCACCTGCCCGCCGGCTCGGCCCGGCCCGGCCAAGGCCAGGCCCCGGCCCGCCGGCACGGCCAAGGCCCGGCCTGGCCCAGGCTAGGCCCCTGCCCGCCGGCTCGGCCCGGCCGAGGCCAGGCCCCTGCCCGCCGGCTCGGCCCAGCCCGGCCTAGGCCAAGTCCCTGCCCGGCCCAGGCCAGGCCCCTGCCCGGACAAGGCCAGGCCCCTGCCCGCCGGCTCGGCACCCCCCGGCCCGGCCCGGCCAAAGCCAGGCCCCTGCCCGCCGGCTCGGCCCCTGCCCGCCGGCCCGGCCCGGCCAAAGCCAGGCCCCTGCCCGCCGGCTCGGCCCGGCCCGGCCACGGCCAGGCCCCTGCCAACCGGTTCGGCCCGGCCCCTGCCCGGCCAAGGCCAGGCCCCTGCCCGCCGGCTCGGCCCGGCCAAGGCCAGGCCCCTGCCCGCCGGCTCGGCCCGGCCCGGCCAAGGCCAGGCCCCTGCCCGCCGGCTCAGCCCGGCCCGGCCAAGGCCGGGACAAGGCCAGTCCCCTGCCCGCCGGCTCGGCCCGGACAAGGCCAGGCCCCTGCCCGCCGGCTCGGCACCCCCCGGCCCGGCCCGGCCAAAGCCAGGCCCCTGCCCGCCGGCTCGGCCCAGCCAAAGCCAGGCCCCTGCCCGCCGGCTCGGCCCGGCCCGGGCAAGGCCAGGCACCTGCCCGCCGGCTCGGCCCGGCCAAGGCCAGGCCCCGGCCCGCCGGCACGGCCAAGGCCCGGCCTGGCCCAGGCTAGGCCCCTGCCCGCCGGCTCGGCCCGGCCCGGCCAAGGCCAGGCCCCTGCCCGCCGGCTCGGCCCGGCCCAGGCCAGGCCCCTGCCTGGCCAAGGCCAGGCCCCTGCCCGCCGGCTCGGCCCGGCCAAGGCCAGGCCCCTGCCCGCCGGCTCGGCCCGGCCCGGCCAAGGCCAGGCCCCTGCCCGCCGGCTCGGCCCGGAGAAGGCCAGGCCCCTGCCCGCCGGCTCGGCCTGGCCCGGCCCGGACAAGGCCAGGCCCCTGCCCGCCGGCTCGGCCCGGCCCGGCCCAGGCCAGGCAAGGCCAGGCCCCTGCCCGCCGGCTCGGCCCGGCCCGGCCCGGACAAGGCCAGGCCCCTGCCCGCCAGCTCGGCACCCCCCGGCCCGGCCCGGCCAAAGCCAGGCCCCTGACCGCCGGCTCGGCCCAGCCAAGGCCAGGCCCCTGCCCGCCGGCTCGGCCCGGCCCGGCCAAGGCCAGGCCCCTGCCCGCCGGCTCGGTACGCCCCGGCCCGGCCAAGGCCAGGCCCCTGCCCGCCGGCTCGGCACGCCCCGGCCCGGCAAAGGCCAGGCCCCTGCCCGCTGGCTCGGCACGCCCCGGCCCGGCCCGGCCAAGGCCAGGCCCCTGCCCACCGGCTCGGCCCGGCCCGGCCCAGGCCAGGCCCCTGCCCGCCGGCTCGGCCCGGCCCGGCCCCTGCCCGGCCGAGGCCAGGCCCCTGCCCGCCGGCTCGGCCCGGCCCCTGCCCGGCCGAGGCCAGGCCCCTGCCCGCCGGCTCGGCCCGGCCCCTACCCGGCCAAGGCCAGGCCCCTGCCCGCCGGCTCGGCCCGGCCTGGCCAAGGCCAGGCAAGGCCAGGCCCCTGCCCGCCGGCTCGGCCCGGCCCGGGCAAGGCCAGGCCCCAGCCCGCCCGCTCGGCCCGGCCCCTGCCCGGCCAAGGCCAGGCCCCTGCCCGCCCGCTCGGCCCGGCCCCTGCCCGGCCAAGGCCAGGCCCCTGCCCGCCGGCTCGGCCCGGCCCCTGCCCGGCCAAGGCCAGGACCATGCCCGCCGGCTCGGCCAGGCCCGGCCAAGGCCCGGCCCCCGGCTCGGCCCGGCCCGGCCGAGGCCAGGCCCCTGCCCGCCGGCTCGGCCCGGCCCGGCCCAGGCCAGGCCCCTGCCCGCCGGCTCGGCCCGGTCCGGCCCAGGCCAGGCCCCTGCCTGGCCAAGGCCAGGCCCATGCCCGCCGGCTCGGCCCGGCCCGGGCCAGGCCCCTGCCCGCCGGCTCGGCCCGGCCCGGCCAAGGCCAGGCCCCTGCCCGCCGGTTCGGCCCGGCCCCTGCCCGGCCAAGGCCAGGACCCTGCCCGCCGGTTCGGCCCGGCCCCTGCCCGGCCAAGGCCAGGCCCCTGCCCGCCGGCTCTGCCCGGCCAAGGCCAGGCCCCTGCCCGCCGGCTCGGCCCGGCCCGGCCAAGGCCAGGCCCCTGCCCGCCGGCTCGGCCCGGCCCGGCCAAGGCCAGGCCCCTGCCCGCCGGCTCAGCCCGGCCCGATCAAGGCCGGGCCAAGGCCAGGCCCCTGCCCGCCGGCTCGGCCCGGAGAAGGCCAGGCCCCTGCCCGCCGGCTCGGCCTGGCCAGGCCCGGACAAGGCCAGGCCCCTGCCCGCCGGCCCGGCCCGGCCCGGACAAGGCCAGGCCCCTGCCCGCCGGCTCGGCACCCCCCGGCCCGGCCCGGCCAAAGCCAGGCCCCTGCCCGCCGGCTCGGCCCGGCCAAAGCCAGGCCCCTGCCCGCCGGCTCGGCCCGGCCCGGCCAAGGCCAGGCCCCGGCCCGCCGGCACGGCCAAGGCCCGGCCTGGCCCAGGCTAGGCCCCTGCCCGCCGGCTCGGCCCGGCCCGGCCAAGGCCAGGCCCCTGCCCGCCGGCTCGGCCCGGCCCAGGCCAGGCCCCTGCCTGGCCAAGGCCAGGCCCATGCCCGCCGGCTCGGCCCAGCCCGGGCCAGGCCCCTGCCCGCCGGCTCGGCCCGGCCCGGCCAAGGCCAGGCCCCTGCCCGCCGGCTCGGCCCGGCCCGGCCCTGGCCAGGCCCCTGCCCGCTGGCTCGGCCCGGCCCGGCCCAGGCCAGGCAAGGCCAGGCCCCTGCCCGCCGGCTCGGCCCGGCCCGGCACGGACAAGGCCAGGCCCCTGCCCGCCGGCTCGGCCCGGCCCCTGCCCGGCCAAGGCCAGGCCCCTGCCCGCCGGCTCGGCCCGGCCTGGCCAAGGCCAGGCAAGGCCAGGCCCCTGCCCGCCGGCTCGGCTCGGCCCGGCCCGGGCAAGGCCAGGCCCCTGCCCGCCCGCTCAGCCCGGCCCCTGCCCGGCCAAGGCCAGGCCCCTGCCCGCCCGCTCGGCCCGGCCCCTGCCCGGCCAAGGCCAGGCCCCTGCCCGCCGGCTCGTCCCGGCCCGGCCCAGGCCAGGCCCCTGCCTGGCCAAGGCCAGGCCCATGCCCGCCGGCTCGGCTCGGCCCGGGCCAGGCCCCTGCCCGCCGGCTCGGCCCGGCCCGGCCAAGGCCAGGCCCCTGCCCGCCGGCTCGGCCGGGCCCGGCCAAGGCCAGGCCCCTGCCCGCCGGCTCGGCCCGGCCCGGCCAAGGCCAGGCCCCTGCCCGCCGGCTCAGCCCGGCCCGGCCAAGGCCGGGACAAGGCCAGTCCCCTGCCCGCCGGCTCGGCCCGGACAAGGCCAGGCCCCTGCCTGCCGGCTCGGCACCCCCCGGCCCGGCCAAAGCCAGGCCCCTGCCCGCCGGCTCGGCCCAGCCAAAGCCAGGCCCCTGCCCGCCGGCTCGGCCCGGCCAAGGCCAGGCCCCTGCCCGCCGGCTCGGCCCGGCCCGGCCAAGGCCAGGCCCCTGCCCGCCGGCTCAGCCCGGCCCAGCCAAGGCCGGGCCAAGGCCAGGCCCCTGCCCGCCGGCTCGGCCCGGAGAAGGCCAGGCCCCTGCCCGCCGGCTCGGCCTGGCCAGGCCCGGACAAGGCCAGGCCCCTGCCCGCCGGCCCGGCCCGGCCCGGACAAGGCCAGGCCCCTGCCCGCCGGCTCGGCACCCCCCGGCCCGGCCCGGCCAAAGCCAGGCCCCTGCCCGCCGGCTCGGCCCAGCCAAAGCCAGGCCCCTGCCCGCCGGCTCGGCCCGGCCCGGGCAAGGCCAGGCACCTGCCCGCCGGCTCGGCCCGGCCCGGCCAAGGCCAGGCCCCGGCCCGCCGGCACGGCCAAGGCCCGGCCTGGCCCAGGCTAGGCCCCTGCCCGCCGGCTCGGCCCGGCCGAGGCCAGGCCCCTGCCCGCCGGCTCGGCCCAGCCCGGCCTAGGCCAAGTCCCTGCCCGGCCCAGGCCAGGCCCCTGCCCGGACAAGGCCAGGCCCCTGCCCGCCGGCTCGGCACCCCCCGGCCCGGCCCGGCCAAAGCCAGGCCCCTGCCCGCCGGCTCGGCCCCTGCCCGCCGGCCCGGCCCGGCCAAAGCCAGGCCCCTGCCCGCCGGCTCGGCCCGGCCCGGCCACGGCCAGGCCCCTGCCAACCGGTTCGGCCCGGCCCCTGCCCGGCCAAGGCCAGGCCCCTGCCCGCCGGCTCGGCCCGGCCAAGGCCAGGCCCCTGCCCGCCGGCTCGGCCCGGCCCGGCCAAGGCCAGGCCCCTGCCCGCCGGCTCAGCCCGGCCCGGCCAAGGCCGGGACAAGGCCAGTCCCCTGCCCGCCGGCTCGGCCCGGACAAGGCCAGGCCCCTGCCCGCCGGCTCGGCACCCCCCGGCCCGGCCCGGCCAAAGCCAGGCCCCTGCCCGCCGGCTCGGCCCAGCCAAAGCCAGGCCCCTGCCCGCCGGCTCGGCCCGGCCCGGGCAAGGCCAGGCACCTGCCCGCCGGCTCGGCCCGGCCAAGGCCAGGCCCCGGCCCGCCGGCACGGCCAAGGCCCGGCCTGGCCCAGGCTAGGCCCCTGCCCGCCGGCTCGGCCCGGCCCGGCCAAGGCCAGGCCCCTGCCCGCCGGCTCGGCCCGGCCCAGGCCAGGCCCCTGCCTGGCCAAGGCCAGGCCCCTGCCCGCCGGCTCGGCCCGGCCAAGGCCAGGCCCCTGCCCGCCGGCTCGGCCCGGCCCGGCCAAGGCCAGGCCCCTGCCCGCCGGCTCGGCCCGGAGAAGGCCAGGCCCCTGCCCGCCGGCTCGGCCTGGCCCGGCCCGGACAAGGCCAGGCCCCTGCCCGCCGGCTCGGCCCGGCCCGGCCCAGGCCAGGCAAGGCCAGGCCCCTGCCCGCCGGCTCGGCCCGGCCCGGCCCGGACAAGGCCAGGCCCCTGCCCGCCAGCTCGGCACCCCCCGGCCCGGCCCGGCCAAAGCCAGGCCCCTGACCGCCGGCTCGGCCCAGCCAAGGCCAGGCCCCTGCCCGCCGGCTCGGCCCGGCCCGGCCAAGGCCAGGCCCCTGCCCGCCGGCTCGGTACGCCCCGGCCCGGCCAAGGCCAGGCCCCTGCCCGCCGGCTCGGCACGCCCCGGCCCGGCAAAGGCCAGGCCCCTGCCCGCTGGCTCGGCACGCCCCGGCCCGGCCCGGCCAAGGCCAGGCCCCTGCCCACCGGCTCGGCCCGGCCCGGCCCAGGCCAGGCCCCTGCCCGCCGGCTCGGCCCGGCCCGGCCCCTGCCCGGCCGAGGCCAGGCCCCTGCCCGCCGGCTCGGCCCGGCCCCTGCCCGGCCGAGGCCAGGCCCCTGCCCGCCGGCTCGGCCCGGCCCCTACCCGGCCAAGGCCAGGCCCCTGCCCGCCGGCTCGGCCCGGCCTGGCCAAGGCCAGGCAAGGCCAGGCCCCTGCCCGCCGGCTCGGCCCGGCCCGGGCAAGGCCAGGCCCCAGCCCGCCCGCTCGGCCCGGCCCCTGCCCGGCCAAGGCCAGGCCCCTGCCCGCCCGCTCGGCCCGGCCCCTGCCCGGCCAAGGCCAGGCCCCTGCCCGCCGGCTCGGCCCGGCCCCTGCCCGGCCAAGGCCAGGACCATGCCCGCCGGCTCGGCCAGGCCCGGCCAAGGCCCGGCCCCCGGCTCGGCCCGGCCCGGCCGAGGCCAGGCCCCTGCCCGCCGGCTCGGCCCGGCCCGGCCCAGGCCAGGCCCCTGCCCGCCGGCTCGGCCCGGTCCGGCCCAGGCCAGGCCCCTGCCTGGCCAAGGCCAGGCCCATGCCCGCCGGCTCGGCCCGGCCCGGGCCAGGCCCCTGCCCGCCGGCTCGGCCCGGCCCGGCCAAGGCCAGGCCCCTGCCCGCCGGTTCGGCCCGGCCCCTGCCCGGCCAAGGCCAGGACCCTGCCCGCCGGTTCGGCCCGGCCCCTGCCCTGCCAAGGCCAGGCCCCTGCCCGCCGGCTCTGCCCGGCCAAGGCCAGGCCCCTGCCCGCCGGCTCGGCCCGGCCCGGCCAAGGCCAGGCCCCTGCCCGCCGGCTCGGCCCGGCCCGGCCAAGGCCAGGCCCCTGCCCGCCGGCTCGGCCCGGAGAAGGCCAGGCCCCTGCCCGCCGGCTCGGCCTGGCCAGGCCCGGACAAGGCCAGGCCCCTGCCCGCCGGCCCGGCCCGGCCCGGACAAGGCCAGGCCCCTGCCCGCCGGCTCGGCACCCCCCGGCCCGGCCCGGCCAAAGCCAGGCCCCTGCCCGCCGGCTCGGCCCGGCCAAAGCCAGGCCCCTGCCCGCCGGCTCGGCCCGGCCCGGCCAAGGCCAGGCCCCGGCCCGCCGGCACGGCCAAGGCCCGGCCTGGCCCAGGCTAGGCCCCTGCCCGCCGGCTCGGCCCGGCCCGGCCAAGGCCAGGCCCCTGCCCGCCGGCTCGGCCCGGCCCAGGCCAGGCCCCTGCCTGGCCAAGGCCAGGCCCATGCCCGCCGGCTCGGCCCAGCCCGGGCCAGGCCCCTGCCCGCCGGCTCGGCCCGGCCCGGCCAAGGCCAGGCCCCTGCCCGCCGGCTCGGCCCGGCCCGGCCCTGGCCAGGCCCCTGCCCGCTGGCTCGGCCCGGCCCGGCCCAGGCCAGGCAAGGCCAGGCCCCTGCCCGCCGGCTCGGCCCGGCCCGGCACGGACAAGGCCAGGCCCCTGCCCGCCGGCTCGGCCCGGCCCCTGCCCGGCCAAGGCCAGGCCCCTGCCCGCCGGCTCGGCCCGGCCTGGCCAAGGCCAGGCAAGGCCAGGCCCCTGCCCGCCGGCTCGGCTCGGCCCGGCCCGGGCAAGGCCAGGCCCCTGCCCGCCCGCTCAGCCCGGCCCCTGCCCGGCCAAGGCCAGGCCCCTGCCCGCCCGCTCGGCCCGGCCCCTGCCCGGCCAAGGCCAGGCCCCTGCCCGCAGGCTCGTCCCGGCCCGGCCCAGGCCAGGCCCCTGCCTGGCCAAGGCCAGGCCCATGCCCGCCGGCTCGGCTCGGCCCGGGCCAGGCCCCTGCCCGCCGGCTCGGCCCGGCCCGGCCAAGGCCAGGCCCCTGCCCGCCGGCTCGGCCGGGCCCGGCCAAGGCCAGGCCCCTGCCCGCCGGCTCGGCCCGGCCCGGCCAAGGCCAGGCCCCTGCCCGCCGGCTCAGCCCGGCCCGGCCAAGGCCGGGACAAGGCCAGTCCCCTGCCCGCCGGCTCGGCCCGGACAAGGACAGGCCCCTGCCCGCCGGCTCGGCACCCCCCGGCCCGGCCAAAGCCAGGCCCCTGCCCGCCGGCTCGGCCCAGCCAAAGCCAGGCCCCTGCCCGCCGGCTCGGCCCGGCCAAGGCCAGGCCCCTGCCCGCCGGCTCGGCCCGGCCCGGCCAAGGCCAGGCCCCTGCCCGCCGGCTCAGCCCGGCCCAGCCAAGGCCGGGCCAAGGCCAGGCCCCTGCCCGCCGGCTCGGCCCGGAGAAGGCCAGGCCCCTGCCCGCCGGCTCGGCCTGGCCAGGCCCGGACAAGGCCAGGCCCCTGCCCGCCGGCCCGGCCCGGCCCGGACAAGGCCAGGCCCCTGCCCGCCGGCTCGGCACCCCCCGGCCCGGCCCGGCCAAAGCCAGGCCCCTGCCCGCCGGCTCGGCACAGCCAAAGCCAGGCCCCTGCCCGCCGGCTCGGCCCGGCCCGGGCAAGGCCAGGCACCTGCCCGCCGGCTCGGCCCGGCCCGGCCAAGGCCAGGCCCCGGCCCGCCGGCACGGCCAAGGCCCGGCCTGGCCCAGGCTAGGCCCCTGCCCGCCGGCTCGGCCCGGCCAAGGCCAGGCCCCTGCCCGTCGGCTCGGCCCGGCCCAGGCCAGGCCCCTGCCTGGCCAAGGCCAGGCCCATGCCCGCCGGCTCGGCCCAGCCCGGGCCAGGCCCCTGCCCGACGGCTCGGCCCGGCCCGGCCAAGGCCAGGCCCCTGCCCGCCGGCTCGGCCCGGCCCGGCCCTGGCCAGGCCCCTGCCCGCCGGCTCGGCCCGGCCCGGCCCAGGCCAGGCAAGGCCAGGCCCCTGCCCGCCGGCTCGGCCCGGCCCGGCCCGGACAAGGCCAGGCCCCTGCCCGCCGGCTCGGCACCCCCCGGCCCGGCCCGGCCAAAGCCAGGCCCCTGACCGCCGGCTGGGCCCAGCCAAGGCCAGGCCCCTGCCCGCCGGCTCGGCCCGGCCCGGCCAAGGCCAGGCCCCTGCCCGCCGGCTCGGCACGCCCCGGCCCGGCCAAGGCCAGGCCCCTGCCCGCCGGCTCGGCACGCCCCGGCCCGGCCAAGGCCAGGCCCCTGCCCGCCGGCTCGGCACGCCCCGGCCCGGCAAAGGCCAGGCCCCTGCCCGCTGGCTCGGCACGCCCCGGCCCGGCCCGGCCGAGGCCAGGCCCCTGCCCGCCGGCTCGGCCCGGCCCCTGCCCGGCCAAGGCCAGGCCCCTGCCCGCCAGCTCGGCCCGGCCTGGCCAAGGCCAGGCAAGGCCAGGCCCCTGCCCGCCGGCTCGGCTCGGCCCGGCCCGGGCAAGGCCAGGCCCCTGCCCGCCCGCTCGGCCCGGCCCCTGCCCGGCCAAAGCCAGGACCCTGCCCGCCCGCTCGGCCCGGCCCCTGCCCGGCCAAGGACAGGCCTCTGCCCGCCGGCTCAGCCCGGCCCCTGCCCGGCCAAGGCCAGGACCATGCCCGCCGGCTCGGCCAGGCCCGGCCAAGGCCCGGCCCCCGGCTCGGCCCGGCCCGGCCGAGGCCAGGCCCCTGCCCGCCGGCTCGGCCCGGCCCGGCCCAGGCCAGGCCCCTGCCCGCCGGCTCGGCCCGGCCCGGCCCAGGCCAGGCCCCTGCCTGGCCAAGGCCAGGCCCATGCCCGCCGGCTCGGCCCGGCCCGGGCCAGGCCCCTGCCCGCCGGCTCGGCCCGGCCCGGCCAAGGCCAGGCCCCTGCCCGCCGGCTCGGCCGGGCCCGGCCAAGGCCAGGCCCCTGCCCGCCGGCTCGGCCCGGCCCGGCCAAGGCCAGGCCCCTGCCCGCCGGCTCGGCCCGGCCTGGGCAAGGCCAGGCACCTGCCCGCCGGCTCGGCCCGGCCCGGCCATGGCCAGGCCCCTGCCCGCCGGCTCGGCCAAGGCCCGGCCTGGCCCAGGCTAGGCCCCTGCCCGCCGGCCCGGCCCGGCCCAGGCCAGGCCCCTGCCTGGCCAAGGCCAGGCCCTTGCCCGCCGGCTCGGCCCGGCACCTGCCCGGCCAAGGCCAGGCCCCTGCCCGCCGGCCCGGCCCGGCCAAGGCCAGGCCCCGGCCCGCCGGCTCGGCCCGGCCGAGGCCAGGCCCCTGCCCGCCGGCTCGGCCCAGCCCGGCCCAGGCCAAGTCCCTGCCCGGCCCAGGCCAGGCCCCTGCCCGGACAAGGCCAGGCCCCTGCCCGCCGGCTCGGCACCCCCCGGCCCGGCCCGGCCAAAGCCAGGCCCCTGCCCGCCGGCTCGGCCCCTGCCCGCCGGCCCGGCCCGGCCAAAGCCAGGCCCCTGCCCGCCGGCTCGGCCCAGCCAAAGCCAGGCCCCTGCCCGCCGGCTCGGCCCGGCCAAGGCCAGGCCCCTGCCCGCCGGCTCGGCCCGGCCCGGCCAAGGCCAGGCCCCTGCCCGCCGGCTCAGCCCGGTCCAGCCAAGGCCGGGCCAAGGCCAGGCCCCTGCCCGCCGGCTCGGCCCGGAGAAGGCCAGGCCCCTGCCCGCCGGCTCGGCCTGGCCAGGCCCGGACAAGGCCAGGCCCCTGCCCGCCGGCCCGGCCCGGCCCGGGCAAGGCCAGGCACCTGCCCGCCGGCTCGGCCCGGCCCGGCCAAGGCCAGGCCCCGGCCCGCCGGCACGGCCAAGGCCCGGCCTGGCCCAGGCTAGGCCCCTGCCCGCCGGCTCGGCCCGGCCGAGGCCAGGCCCCTGCCCGCCGGCTCGGCCCAGCCCGGCCTAGGCCAAGTCCCTGCCCGGCCCAGGCCAGGCCCCTGCCCGGACAAGGCCAGGCCCCTGCCCGCCGGCTCGGCACCCCCCGGCCCGGCCCGGCCAAAGCCAGGCCCCTGCCCGCCGGCTCGGCCCCTGCCCGCCGGCCCGGCCCGGCCAAAGCCAGGCCCCTGCCCGCCGGCTCGGCCCGGCCCGGCCACGGCCAGGCCCCTGCCAACCGGTTCGGCCCGGCCCCTGCCCGGCCAAGGCCAGGCCCCTGCCCGCCGGCTCGGCCCGGCCAAGGCCAGGCCCCTGCCCGCCGGCTCGGCCCGGCCCGGCCAAGGCCAGGCCCCTGCCCGCCGGCTCAGCCCGGCCCGGCCAAGGCCGGGACAAGGCCAGTCCCCTGCCCGCCGGCTCGGCCCGGACAAGGCCAGGCCCCTGCCCGCCGGCTCGGCACCCCCCGGCCCGGCCCGGCCAAAGCCAGGCCCCTGCCCGCCGGCTCGGCCCAGCCAAAGCCAGGCCCCTGCCCGCCGGCTCGGCCCGGCCCGGGCAAGGCCAGGCACCTGCCCGCCGGCTCGGCCCGGCCAAGGCCAGGCCCCGGCCCGCCGGCACGGCCAAGGCCCGGCCTGGCCCAGGCTAGGCCCCTGCCCGCCGGCTCGGCCCGGCCCGGCCAAGGCCAGGCCCCTGCCCGCCGGCTCGGCCCGGCCCAGGCCAGGCCCCTGCCTGGCCAAGGCCAGGCCCCTGCCCGCCGGCTCGGCCCGGCCAAGGCCAGGCCCCTGCCCGCCGGCTCGGCCCGGCCCGGCCAAGGCCAGGCCCCTGCCCGCCGGCTCGGCCCGGAGAAGGCCAGGCCCCTGCCCGCCGGCTCGGCCTGGCCCGGCCCGGACAAGGCCAGGCCCCTGCCCGCCGGCTCGGCCCGGCCCGGCCCAGGCCAGGCAAGGCCAGGCCCCTGCCCGCCGGCTCGGCCCGGCCCGGCCCGGACAAGGCCAGGCCCCTGCCCGCCAGCTCGGCACCCCCCGGCCCGGCCCGGCCAAAGCCAGGCCCCTGACCGCCGGCTCGGCCCAGCCAAGGCCAGGCCCCTGCCCGCCGGCTCGGCCCGGCCCGGCCAAGGCCAGGCCCCTGCCCGCCGGCTCGGTACGCCCCGGCCCGGCCAAGGCCAGGCCCCTGCCCGCCGGCTCGGCCCGGCCTGGCCAAGGCCAGGCAAGGCCAGGCCCCTGCCCGCCGGCTCGGCTCGGCCCGGCCCGGGCAAGGCCAGGCCCCTGCCCGCCGGTTCGGCCCGGCCCGGCCCAGGCCAGGCCCCTGCCCGCCGGCTCGGCCCGGTCCGGCCCAGGCCAGGCCCCTGCCTGGCCAAGGCCAGGCCCATGCCCGCCGGCTCGGCCCGGCCCGGGCCAGGCCCCTGCCCGCCGGCTCGGCCCGGCCCGGCCAAGGCCAGGCCCCTGCCCGCCGGTTCGGCCCGGCCCCTGCCCGGCCAAGGCCAGGACCCTGCCCGCCGGTTCGGCCCGGCCCCTGCCCTGCCAAGGCCAGGCCCCTGCCCGCCGGCTCTGCCCGGCCAAGGCCAGGCCCCTGCCCGCCGGCTCGGCCCGGCCCGGCCAAGGCCAGGCCCCTGCCCGCCGGCTCGGCCCGGCCCGGCCAAGGCCAGGCCCCTGCCCGCCGGCTCAGCCCGGCCCGATCAAGGCCGGGCCAAGGCCAGGCCCCTGCCCGCCGGCTCGGCCCGGAGAAGGCCAGGCCCCTGCCCGCCGGCTCGGCCTGGCCAGGCCCGGACAAGGCCAGGCCCCTGCCCGCCGGCCCGGCCCGGCCCGGACAAGGCCAGGCCCCTGCCCGCCGGCTCGGCACCCCCCGGCCCGGCCCGGCCAAAGCCAGGCCCCTGCCCGCCGGCTCGGCCCGGCCAAAGCCAGGCCCCTGCCCGCCGGCTCGGCCCGGCCCGGCCAAGGCCAGGCCCCGGCCCGCCGGCACGGCCAAGGCCCGGCCTGGCCCAGGCTAGGCCCCTGCCCGCCGGCTCGGCCCGGCCCGGCCAAGGCCAGGCCCCTGCCCGCCGGCTCGGCCCGGCCCAGGCCAGGCCCCTGCCTGGCCAAGGCCAGGCCCATGCCCGCCGGCTCGGCCCAGCCCGGGCCAGGCCCCTGCCCGCCGGCTCGGCCCGGCCCGGCCAAGGCCAGGCCCCTGCCCGCCGGCTCGGCCCGGCCCGGCCCTGGCCAGGCCCCTGCCCGCTGGCTCGGCCCGGCCCGGCCCAGGCCAGGCAAGGCCAGGCCCCTGCCCGCCGGCTCGGCCCGGCCCGGCACGGACAAGGCCAGGCCCCTGCCCGCCGGCTCGGCCCGGCCCCTGCCCGGCCAAGGCCAGGCCCCTGCCCGCCGGCTCGGCCCGGCCTGGCCAAGGCCAGGCAAGGCCAGGCCCCTGCCCGCCGGCTCGGCTCGGCCCGGCCCGGGCAAGGCCAGGCCCCTGCCCGCCCGCTCAGCCCGGCCCCTGCCCGGCCAAGGCCAGGCCCCTGCCCGCCCGCTCGGCCCGGCCCCTGCCCGGCCAAGGCCAGGCCCCTGCCCGCCGGCTCGTCCCGGCCCGGCCCAGGCCAGGCCCCTGCCTGGCCAAGGCCAGGCCCATGCCCGCCGGCTCGGCTCGGCCCGGGCCAGGCCCCTGCCCGCCGGCTCGGCCCGGCCCGGCCAAGGCCAGGCCCCTGCCCGCCGGCTCGGCCGGGCCCGGCCAAGGCCAGGCCCCTGCCCGCCGGCTCGGCCCGGCCCGGCCAAGGCCAGGCCCCTGCCCGCCGGCTCAGCCCGGCCCGGCCAAGGCCGGGACAAGGCCAGTCCCCTGCCCGCCGGCTCGGCCCGGACAAGGCCAGGCCCCTGCCTGCCGGCTCGGCACCCCCCGGCCCGGCCAAAGCCAGGCCCCTGCCCGCCGGCTCGGCCCAGCCAAAGCCAGGCCCCTGCCCGCCGGCTCGGCCCGGCCAAGGCCAGGCCCCTGCCCGCCGGCTCGGCCCGGCCCGGCCAAGGCCAGGCCCCTGCCCGCCGGCTCAGCCCGGCCCAGCCAAGGCCGGGCCAAGGCCAGGCCCCTGCCCGCCGGCTCGGCCCGGAGAAGGCCAGGCCCCTGCCCGCCGGCTCGGCCTGGCCAGGCCCGGACAAGGCCAGGCCCCTGCCCGCCGGCCCGGCCCGGCCCGGACAAGGCCAGGCCCCTGCCCGCCGGCTCGGCACCCCCCGGCCCGGCCCGGCCAAAGCCAGGCCCCTGCCCGCCGGCTCGGCCCAGCCAAAGCCAGGCCCCTGCCCGCCGGCTCGGCCCGGCCCGGGCAAGGCCAGGCACCTGCCCGCCGGCTCGGCCCGGCCCGGCCAAGGCCAGGCCCCGGCCCGCCGGCACGGCCAAGGCCCGGCCTGGCCCAGGCTAGGCCCCTGCCCGCCGGCTCGGCCCGGCCGAGGCCAGGCCCCTGCCCGCCGGCTCGGCCCAGCCCGGCCTAGGCCAAGTCCCTGCCCGGCCCAGGCCAGGCCCCTGCCCGGACAAGGCCAGGCCCCTGCCCGCCGGCTCGGCACCCCCCGGCCCGGCCCGGCCAAAGCCAGGCCCCTGCCCGCCGGCTCGGCCCCTGCCCGCCGGCCCGGCCCGGCCAAAGCCAGGCCCCTGCCCGCCGGCTCGGCCCGGCCCGGCCACGGCCAGGCCCCTGCCAACCGGTTCGGCCCGGCCCCTGCCCGGCCAAGGCCAGGCCCCTGCCCGCCGGCTCGGCCCGGCCAAGGCCAGGCCCCTGCCCGCCGGCTCGGCCCGGCCCGGCCAAGGCCAGGCCCCTGCCCGCCGGCTCAGCCCGGCCCGGCCAAGGCCGGGACAAGGCCAGTCCCCTGCCCGCCGGCTCGGCCCGGACAAGGCCAGGCCCCTGCCCGCCGGCTCGGCACCCCCCGGCCCGGCCCGGCCAAAGCCAGGCCCCTGCCCGCCGGCTCGGCCCAGCCAAAGCCAGGCCCCTGCCCGCCGGCTCGGCCCGGCCCGGGCAAGGCCAGGCACCTGCCCGCCGGCTCGGCCCGGCCAAGGCCAGGCCCCGGCCCGCCGGCACGGCCAAGGCCCGGCCTGGCCCAGGCTAGGCCCCTGCCCGCCGGCTCGGCCCGGCCCGGCCAAGGCCAGGCCCCTGCCCGCCGGCTCGGCCCGGCCCAGGCCAGGCCCCTGCCTGGCCAAGGCCAGGCCCCTGCCCGCCGGCTCGGCCCGGCCAAGGCCAGGCCCCTGCCCGCCGGCTCGGCCCGGCCCGGCCAAGGCCAGGCCCCTGCCCGCCGGCTCGGCCCGGAGAAGGCCAGGCCCCTGCCCGCCGGCTCGGCCTGGCCCGGCCCGGACAAGGCCAGGCCCCTGCCCGCCGGCTCGGCCCGGCCCGGCCCAGGCCAGGCAAGGCCAGGCCCCTGCCCGCCGGCTCGGCCCGGCCCGGCCCGGACAAGGCCAGGCCCCTGCCCGCCAGCTCGGCACCCCCCGGCCCGGCCCGGCCAAAGCCAGGCCCCTGACCGCCGGCTCGGCCCAGCCAAGGCCAGGCCCCTGCCCGCCGGCTCGGCCCGGCCCGGCCAAGGCCAGGCCCCTGCCCGCCGGCTCGGTACGCCCCGGCCCGGCCAAGGCCAGGCCCCTGCCCGCCGGCTCGGCACGCCCCGGCCCGGCAAAGGCCAGGCCCCTGCCCGCTGGCTCGGCACGCCCCGGCCCGGCCCGGCCAAGGCCAGGCCCCTGCCCACCGGCTCGGCCCGGCCCGGCCCAGGCCAGGCCCCTGCCCGCCGGCTCGGCCCGGCCCGGCCCCTGCCCGGCCGAGGCCAGGCCCCTGCCCGCCGGCTCGGCCCGGCCCCTGCCCGGCCGAGGCCAGGCCCCTGCCCGCCGGCTCGGCCCGGCCCCTACCCGGCCAAGGCCAGGCCCCTGCCCGCCGGCTCGGCCCGGCCTGGCCAAGGCCAGGCAAGGCCAGGCCCCTGCCCGCCGGCTCGGCCCGGCCCGGGCAAGGCCAGGCCCCAGCCCGCCCGCTCGGCCCGGCCCCTGCCCGGCCAAGGCCAGGCCCCTGCCCGCCCGCTCGGCCCGGCCCCTGCCCGGCCAAGGCCAGGCCCCTGCCCGCCGGCTCGGCCCGGCCCCTGCCCGGCCAAGGCCAGGACCATGCCCGCCGGCTCGGCCAGGCCCGGCCAAGGCCCGGCCCCCGGCTCGGCCCGGCCCGGCCGAGGCCAGGCCCCTGCCCGCCGGCTCGGCCCGGCCCGGCCCAGGCCAGGCCCCTGCCCGCCGGCTCGGCCCGGTCCGGCCCAGGCCAGGCCCCTGCCTGGCCAAGGCCAGGCCCATGCCCGCCGGCTCGGCCCGGCCCGGGCCAGGCCCCTGCCCGCCGGCTCGGCCCGGCCCGGCCAAGGCCAGGCCCCTGCCCGCCGGTTCGGCCCGGCCCCTGCCCGGCCAAGGCCAGGACCCTGCCCGCCGGTTCGGCCCGGCCCCTGCCCTGCCAAGGCCAGGCCCCTGCCCGCCGGCTCTGCCCGGCCAAGGCCAGGCCCCTGCCCGCCGGCTCGGCCCGGCCCGGCCAAGGCCAGGCCCCTGCCCGCCGGCTCGGCCCGGCCCGGCCAAGGCCAGGCCCCTGCCCGCCGGCTCGGCCCGGAGAAGGCCAGGCCCCTGCCCGCCGGCTCGGCCTGGCCAGGCCCGGACAAGGCCAGGCCCCTGCCCGCCGGCCCGGCCCGGCCCGGACAAGGCCAGGCCCCTGCCCGCCGGCTCGGCACCCCCCGGCCCGGCCCGGCCAAAGCCAGGCCCCTGCCCGCCGGCTCGGCCCGGCCAAAGCCAGGCCCCTGCCCGCCGGCTCGGCCCGGCCCGGCCAAGGCCAGGCCCCGGCCCGCCGGCACGGCCAAGGCCCGGCCTGGCCCAGGCTAGGCCCCTGCCCGCCGGCTCGGCCCGGCCCGGCCAAGGCCAGGCCCCTGCCCGCCGGCTCGGCCCGGCCCAGGCCAGGCCCCTGCCTGGCCAAGGCCAGGCCCATGCCCGCCGGCTCGGCCCAGCCCGGGCCAGGCCCCTGCCCGCCGGCTCGGCCCGGCCCGGCCAAGGCCAGGCCCCTGCCCGCCGGCTCGGCCCGGCCCGGCCCTGGCCAGGCCCCTGCCCGCTGGCTCGGCCCGGCCCGGCCCAGGCCAGGCAAGGCCAGGCCCCTGCCCGCCGGCTCGGCCCGGCCCGGCACGGACAAGGCCAGGCCCCTGCCCGCCGGCTCGGCCCGGCCCCTGCCCGGCCAAGGCCAGGCCCCTGCCCGCCGGCTCGGCCCGGCCTGGCCAAGGCCAGGCAAGGCCAGGCCCCTGCCCGCCGGCTCGGCTCGGCCCGGCCCGGGCAAGGCCAGGCCCCTGCCCGCCCGCTCAGCCCGGCCCCTGCCCGGCCAAGGCCAGGCCCCTGCCCGCCCGCTCGGCCCGGCCCCTGCCCGGCCAAGGCCAGGCCCCTGCCCGCAGGCTCGTCCCGGCCCGGCCCAGGCCAGGCCCCTGCCTGGCCAAGGCCAGGCCCATGCCCGCCGGCTCGGCTCGGCCCGGGCCAGGCCCCTGCCCGCCGGCTCGGCCCGGCCCGGCCAAGGCCAGGCCCCTGCCCGCCGGCTCGGCCGGGCCCGGCCAAGGCCAGGCCCCTGCCCGCCGGCTCGGCCCGGCCCGGCCAAGGCCAGGCCCCTGCCCGCCGGCTCAGCCCGGCCCGGCCAAGGCCGGGACAAGGCCAGTCCCCTGCCCGCCGGCTCGGCCCGGACAAGGACAGGCCCCTGCCCGCCGGCTCGGCACCCCCCGGCCCGGCCAAAGCCAGGCCCCTGCCCGCCGGCTCGGCCCAGCCAAAGCCAGGCCCCTGCCCGCCGGCTCGGCCCGGCCAAGGCCAGGCCCCTGCCCGCCGGCTCGGCCCGGCCCGGCCAAGGCCAGGCCCCTGCCCGCCGGCTCAGCCCGGCCCAGCCAAGGCCGGGCCAAGGCCAGGCCCCTGCCCGCCGGCTCGGCCCGGAGAAGGCCAGGCCCCTGCCCGCCGGCTCGGCCTGGCCAGGCCCGGACAAGGCCAGGCCCCTGCCCGCCGGCCCGGCCCGGCCCGGACAAGGCCAGGCCCCTGCCCGCCGGCTCGGCACCCCCCGGCCCGGCCCGGCCAAAGCCAGGCCCCTGCCCGCCGGCTCGGCACAGCCAAAGCCAGGCCCCTGCCCGCCGGCTCGGCCCGGCCCGGGCAAGGCCAGGCACCTGCCCGCCGGCTCGGCCCGGCCCGGCCAAGGCCAGGCCCCGGCCCGCCGGCACGGCCAAGGCCCGGCCTGGCCCAGGCTAGGCCCCTGCCCGCCGGCTCGGCCCGGCCAAGGCCAGGCCCCTGCCCGTCGGCTCGGCCCGGCCCAGGCCAGGCCCCTGCCTGGCCAAGGCCAGGCCCATGCCCGCCGGCTCGGCCCAGCCCGGGCCAGGCCCCTGCCCGACGGCTCGGCCCGGCCCGGCCAAGGCCAGGCCCCTGCCCGCCGGCTCGGCCCGGCCCGGCCCTGGCCAGGCCCCTGCCCGCCGGCTCGGCCCGGCCCGGCCCAGGCCAGGCAAGGCCAGGCCCCTGCCCGCCGGCTCGGCCCGGCCCGGCCCGGACAAGGCCAGGCCCCTGCCCGCCGGCTCGGCACCCCCCGGCCCGGCCCGGCCAAAGCCAGGCCCCTGACCGCCGGCTGGGCCCAGCCAAGGCCAGGCCCCTGCCCGCCGGCTCGGCCCGGCCCGGCCAAGGCCAGGCCCCTGCCCGCCGGCTCGGCACGCCCCGGCCCGGCCAAGGCCAGGCCCCTGCCCGCCGGCTCGGCACGCCCCGGCCCGGCCAAGGCCAGGCCCCTGCCCGCCGGCTCGGCACGCCCCGGCCCGGCAAAGGCCAGGCCCCTGCCCGCTGGCTCGGCACGCCCCGGCCCGGCCCGGCCGAGGCCAGGCCCCTGCCCGCCGGCTCGGCCCGGCCCCTGCCCGGCCAAGGCCAGGCCCCTGCCCGCCAGCTCGGCCCGGCCTGGCCAAGGCCAGGCAAGGCCAGGCCCCTGCCCGCCGGCTCGGCTCGGCCCGGCCCGGGCAAGGCCAGGCCCCTGCCCGCCCGCTCGGCCCGGCCCCTGCCCGGCCAAAGCCAGGACCCTGCCCGCCCGCTCGGCCCGGCCCCTGCCCGGCCAAGGACAGGCCTCTGCCCGCCGGCTCAGCCCGGCCCCTGCCCGGCCAAGGCCAGGACCATGCCCGCCGGCTCGGCCAGGCCCGGCCAAGGCCCGGCCCCCGGCTCGGCCCGGCCCGGCCGAGGCCAGGCCTCTGCCCGCCGGCTCGGCCCGGCCCGGCCCAGGCCAGGCCCCTGCCCGCCGGCTCGGCCCGGCCCGGCCCAGGCCAGGCCCCTGCCTGGCCAAGGCCAGGCCCATGCCCGCCGGCTCGGCCCGGCCCGGGCCAGGCCCCTGCCCGCCGGCTCGGCCCGGCCCGGCCAAGGCCAGGCCCCTGCCCGCCGGCTCGGCCGGGCCCGGCCAAGGCCAGGCCCCTGCCCGCCGGCTCGGCCCGGCCCGGCCAAGGCCAGGCCCCTGCCCGCCGGCTCGGCCCGGCCTGGGCAAGGCCAGGCACCTGCCCGCCGGCTCGGCCCGGCCCGGCCATGGCCAGGCCCCTGCCCGCCGGCTCGGCCAAGGCCCGGCCTGGCCCAGGCTAGGCCCCTGCCCGCCGGCCCGGCCCGGCCCAGGCCAGGCCCCTGCCTGGCCAAGGCCAGGCCCTTGCCCGCCGGCTCGGCCCGGCACCTGCCCGGCCAAGGCCAGGCCCCTGCCCGCCGGCCCGGCCCGGCCAAGGCCAGGCCCCGGCCCGCCGGCTCGGCCCGGCCGAGGCCAGGCCCCTGCCCGCCGGCTCGGCCCAGCCCGGCCCAGGCCAAGTCCCTGCCCGGCCCAGGCCAGGCCCCTGCCCGGACAAGGCCAGGCCCCTGCCCGCCGGCTCGGCACCCCCCGGCCCGGCCCGGCCAAAGCCAGGCCCCTGCCCGCCGGCTCGGCCCCTGCCCGCCGGCCCGGCCCGGCCAAAGCCAGGCCCCTGCCCGCCGGCTCGGCCCGGCCCGGCCAAGGACAGGCCCCTGCCCGCCGGTTCGGCCCGGCCCCTGCCCGGCCAAGGCCAGGCCCCTGCCAACCGGTTCGGCCCGGCCCCTGCCCGGCCAAGGCCAGGCCCCTGCCCGCCGGCTCGGCCCGGCCAAGGCCAGGACCCTGCCCGCCGGCTCGGCCCGGCCCGGCCAAGGCCAGGCCCCTGCCCGCCGGCTCAGCCCGGCCCGGCCAAGGCCGGGACAAGGCCAGTCCCCTGCCCGCCGGCTCGGCCCGGACAAGGACAGGCCCCTGCCCGCCGGCTCGGCACCCCCCGGCCCGGCCCGGCCAAAGCCAGGCCCCTGCCCGCCGGCTCGGCCCAGCCAAAGCCAGGCCCCTGCCCGCCGGCTCGGCCCGGCCCGGGCAAGGCCAGGCACCTGCCCGCCGGCTCGGCCCGGCCAAGGCCAGGCCCCGGCCCGCCGGCACGGCCAAGGCCCGGCCTGGCCCAGGCTAGGCCCCTGCCCGACGGCTCGGCCCGGCCCGGCCAAGGCCAGGCCCCTGCCCGCCGGCTCGGCCCGGCCCAGGCCAGGCCCCTGCCTGGCCAAGGCCAGGCCCCTGCCCGCCGGCTCGGCCCGGCCAAGGCCAGGCCCCTGCCCGCCGGCTCGGCCCGGCCCGGCCAAGGCCAGGCCCCTGCCCGCCGGCTCGGCCCGGAGAAGGCCAGGCCCCTGCCCGCCGGCTCGGCCTGGCCCGGCCCAGACAAGGCCAGGCCCCTGCCCGCCGGCTCGGCCCGGCCCGGCCCAGGCCAGGCAAGGCCAGGCCCCTGCCCGCCGGCTCGGCCCGGCCCGGCCCGGACAAGGCCAGGCCCCTGCCCGCCGGCTCGGCACCCCCCGGCCCGGCCCGGCCAAAGCCAGGCCCCTGACCGCCGGCTCGGCCCAGCCAAGGCCAGGCCCCTGCCCGCCGGCTCGGCCCGGCCCGGCCAAGGCCAGGCCCCTGCCCGCCGGCTCGGCACGCCCCGGCCCGGCAAAGGCCAGGCCCCTGCCCGCTGGCTCGGCACGCCCCGGCCCGGCCAAGGCCAGGCCCCTGCCAACCGGTTCGGCCCGGCCCCTGCCCGGCCAAGGCCAGGCCCCTGCCCGCCGGCTCGGCCCGGCCAAGGCCAGGCCCCTGCCCGCCGGCTCGGCCCGGCCCGGCCAAGGCCAGGCCCCTGCCCGCCGGCTCAGCCCGGCCCGGCCAAGGCCGGGACAAGGCCAGTCCCCTGCCCGCCGGCTCGGCCCGGACAAGGACAGGCCCCTGCCCGCCGGCTCGGCACCCCCCGGCCCGGCCCGGCCAAAGCCAGGCCCCTGCCCGCCGGCTCGGCCCAGCCAAAGCCAGGCCCCTGCCCGCCGGCTCGGCCCGGCCCGGGCAAGGCCAGGCACCTGCCCGCCGGCTCGGCCCGGCCAAGGCCAGGCCCCGGCCCGCCGGCACGGCCAAGGCCCGGCCTGGCCCAGGCTAGGCCCCTGCCCGCCGGCTCGGCCCGGCCCGGCCAAGGCCAGGCCCCTGCCCGCCGGCTCGGCCCGGCCCAGGCCAGGCCCCTGCCTGGCCAAGGCCAGGCCCCTGCCCGCCGGCTCGGCCCGGCCAAGGCCAGGCCCCTGCCCGCCGGCTCGGCCCGGCCCGGCCAAGGCCAGGCCCCTGCCCGCCGGCTCGGCCCGGAGAAGGCCAGGCCCCTGCCCGCCGGCTCGGCCTGGCCCGGCCCAGGCCAGGCAAGGCCAGGCCCCTGCCCGCCGGCTCGGCCCGGCCCGGCCCGGACAAGGCCAGGCCCCTGCCCGCCGGCTCGGCACCCCCCGGCCCGGCCCGGCCAAAGCCAGGCCCCTGACCGCCGGCTCGGCCCAGCCAAGGCCAGGCCCCTGCCCGCCGGCTCGGCCCGGCCCGGCCAAGGCCAGGCCCCTGCCCGCCGGCTCGGCACGCCCCGGCCCGGCCAAGGCCAGGCCCCTGCCCGCCGGCTCGGCACGCCCCGGCCCGGCAAAGGCCAGGCCCCTGCCCGCTGGCTCGGCACGCCCCGGCCCGGCCCGGCCGAGGCCAGGCCCCTGCCCGCCGGCTCGGCCCGGCCCCTGCCCGGCCGAGGCCAGGCCCCTGCCCGCCGGCTTGGCCCGGCCTGGCCAAGGCCAGGCAAGGCCAGGCCCCTGCCCGCCGGCTCGGCCCGGCCCGGGCAAGGCCAGGCCCCAGCCCGCCCGCTCGGCCCGGCCCCTGCCCGGCCAAGGCCAGGCCCCTGCCCGCCCGCTCGGCCCGGCCCCTGCCCGGCCAAGGCCAGGCCCCTGCCCGCCGGCTCGGCCCGGCCCCTGCCCGGCCAAGGCCAGGACAATGCCCGCCGGCTCGGCCAGGCCCGGCCAAGGCCCGGCCCCCGGCTCGGCCCGGCCCGGCCGAGGCCAGGCCCCTGCCCGCCGGCTCGGCCCGGCCCGGCCCAGGCCAGGCCCCTGCCCGCCGGCTCGGCCCGGCCCGGCCCGGACAAGGCCAGGCCCCTGCCCGCCGGCTCGGCACCCCCCGGCCCGGCCCGGCCAAAGCCAGGCCCCTGACCGCCGGCTCGGCCCAGCCAAGGCCAGGCCCCTGCCCGCCGGCTCGGCCCGGCCCGGCCAAGGCCAGGCCCCTGCCCGCCCGCTCGGCCCGGTCCCTGCCCGGCCAAGGCCAGGCCCCTGCCCGCCGGCTCGGCCCGGCCCCTGCCCGGCCAAGGCCAGGACCATGCCCGCCGGCTCGGCCAGGCCCGGCCAAGGCCCGGCCCCCGGCTCGGCCCGGCCCGGCCGAGGCCAGGCCCCTGCCCGCCGGCTCGGCCCGGCCCGGCCCAGGCCAGGCCCCTGCCCGCCGGCTCGGCCCGGTCCGGCCCAGGCCAGGCCCCTGCCTGGCCAAGGCCAGGCCCATGCCCGCCGGCTCGGCCCGGCCCGGGCCAGGCCCCTGCCCGCCGGCTCGGCCCGGCCCGGCCAAGGCCAGGCCCCTGCCCGCCGGTTCGGCCCGGCCCCTGCCCGGCCAAGGCCAGGCCCCTGCCCGCCGGTTCGGCCCGGCCCCTGCCCGGCCAAGGCCAGGCCCCTGCCCGCCGGCTCTGCCCGGCCCGGGCAAGGCCAGGCACCTGCCCGCCGGCTCGGCCCGGCCAAGGCCAGGCCCCGGCCCGCCGGCACGGCCAAGGCCCGGCCTGGCCCAGGCTAGGCCCCTGCCCGCCGGCTCGGCCCGGCCCGGCCAAGGCCAGGCCCCTGCCCGCCGGCTCGGCCCGGCCCAGGCCAGGCCCCTGCCTGGCCAAGACCAGGCCCCTGCCCGCCGGCTCGGCCCGGCCCGGCCAAGGCCGGGCCCCTGCCCGCCGGCTCGGCCCGGCCCGGCCAAGGCCGGGCCCCTGCCCGCCGGCTCGGCCCGGAGAAGGCCAGGCCCCTGCCCGCCGGCTCGGCCTGGCCCGGCCCAGACAAGGCCAGGCCCCTGCCCACCGGCTCGGCCCGGCCCGGCCCAGGCCAGGCAAGGCCAGGCCCCTGCCCGCCGGCTCGGCCCGGCCCGGCCCGGACAAGGCCAGGCCCCTGCCCGCCGGCTCGGCACCCCCCGGCCCGGCCCGGCCAAAGCCAGGCCCCTGACCGCCGGCTCGGCCCAGCCAAGGCCAGGCCCCTGCCCGCCGGCTCGGCCCGGCCCGGCCAAGGCCAGGCCCCTGCCCGCCCGCTCGGCCCGGCCCCTGCCCGGCCAAGGCCAGGCCCCTGCCCGCCGGCTCGGCCCGGCCCCTGCCCGGCCAAGGCCAGGACCATGCCCGCCGGCTCGGCCAGGCCCGGCCAAGGCCCGGCCCCCGGCTCGGCCCGGCCCGGCCGAGGCCAGGCCCCTGCCCGCCGGCTCGGCCCGGCCCGGCCCAGGCCAGGCCCCTGCCCGCCGGCTCGGCCCGGTCCGGCCCAGGCCAGGCCCCTGCCTGGCCAAGGCCAGGCCCATGCCCGCCGGCTCGGCCCGGCCCGGGCCAGGCCCCTGCCCGCCGGCTCGGCCCGGCCCGGCCAAGGCCAGGCCCCTGCCCGCCGGTTCGGCCCGGCCCCTGCCCGGCCAAGGCCAGGCCCCTGCCCGCCGGTTCGGCCCGGCCCCTGCCCGGCCAAGGCCAGGCCCCTGCCCGCCGGCTCTGCCCGGCCAAGGCCAGGCCCCTGCCCGCCGGCTCGGCCCGGCCCGGCCAAGGCCAGGCCCCTGCCCGCCGGCTCAGCCCGGCCCGACCAAGGCCGGGCCAAGGCCAGGCCCCTGCCCGCCGGCTCGGCCCGGAGAAGGCCAGGCCCCTGCCCGCCGGCTCGGCCCGGCACCTGCCCGGCCAAGGCCAGGCCCCTGCCCGCCGGCCCGGCCCGGCCAAGGCCAGGCCCCGGCCCGCCGGCTCGGCCCGGCCGAGGCCAGGCCCCTGCCCGCCGGCTCGGCCCAGCCCGGCCCAGGCCAAGTCCCTGCCCGGCCCAGGCCAGGCCCCTGCCCGGACAAGGCCAGGCCCCTGCCCGCCGGCTCGGCACCCCCCGGCCCGGCCCGGCCAAAGCCAGGCCCCTGCCCGCCGGCTCGGCCCCTGCCCGCCGGCCCGGCCCGGCCAAAGCCAGGCCCCTGCCCGCCGGCTCGGCCCGGCCCGGCCAAGGACAGGCCCCTGCCCGCCGGTTCGGCCCGGCCCCTGCCCGGCCAAGGCCAGGCCCCTGCCAACCGGTTCGGCCCGGCCCCTGCCCGGCCAAGGCCAGGCCCCTGCCCGCCAGCTCGGCCCGGCCTGGCCAAGGCCAGGCAAGGCCAGGCCCCTGCCCGCCGGCTCGGCTCGGCCCGGCCCGGGCAAGGCCAGGCCCCTGCCCGCCCGCTCGGCCCGGCCCCTGCCCGGCCAAAGCCAGGACCCTGCCCGCCCGCTCGGCCCGGCCCCTGCCCGGCCAAGGCCAGGCCTCTGCCCGCCGGCTCAGCCCGGCCCCTGCCCGGCCAAGGCCAGGACCATGCCCGCCGGCTCGGCCAGGCCCGGCCAAGGCCCGGCCCCCGGCTCGGCCCGGCCCGGCCGAGGCCAGGCCCCTGCCCGCCGGCTCGGCCCGGCCCGGCCCAGGCCAGGCCCCTGCCCGCCGGCTCGGCCCGGCCCGGCCCAGGCCAGGCCCCTGCCTGGCCAAGGCCAGGCCCATGCCCGCCGGCTCGGCCCGGCCCGGGCCAGGCCCCTGCCCGCCGGCTCGGCCCGGCCCGGCCAAGGCCAGGCCCCTGCCCGCCGGCTCGGCCGGGCCCGGCCAAGGCCAGGCCCCTGCCCGCCGGCTCGGCCCGGCCCGGCCAAGGCCAGGCCCCTGCCCGCCGGCTCGGCCCGGCCTGGGCAAGGCCAGGCACCTGCCCGCCGGCTCGGCCCGGCCCGGCCAAGGCCAGGCCCCGGCCCGCCGGCTCGGCCAAGGCCCGGCCTGGCCCAGGCTAGGCCCCTGCCCGCCGGCCCGGCCCGGCCCAGGCCAGGCCCCTGCCTGGCCAAGGCCAGGCCCTTGCCCGCCGGCTCGGCCCGGCACCTGCCCGGCCAAGGCCAGGCCCCTGCCCGCCGGCCCGGCCCGGCCAAGGCCAGGCCCCGGCCCGCCGGCTCGGCCCGGCCGAGGCCAGGCCCCTGCCCGCCGGCTCGGCCCAGCCCGGCCCAGGCCAAGTCCCTGCCCGGCCCAGGCCAGGCCCCTGCCCGGACAAGGCCAGGCCCCTGCCCGCCGGCTCGGCACCCCCCGGCCCGGCCCGGCCAAAGCCAGGCCCCTGCCCGCCGGCTCGGCCCCTGCCCGCCGGCCCGGCCCGGCCAAAGCCAGGCCCCTGCCCGCCGGCTCGGCCCGGCCCGGCCAAGGACAGGCCCCTGCCCGCCGGTTCGGCCCGGCCCCTGCCCGGCCAAGGCCAGGCCCCTGCCAACCGGTTCGGCCCGGCCCCTGCCCGGCCAAGGCCAGGCCCCTGCCCGCCGGCTCGGCCCGGCCAAGGCCAGGACCCTGCCCGCCGGCTCGGCCCGGCCCGGCCAAGGCCAGGCCCCTGCCCGCCGGCTCAGCCCGGCCCGGCCAAGGCCGGGACAAGGCCAGTCCCCTGCCCGCCGGCTCGGCCCGGACAAGGACAGGCCCCTGCCCGCCGGCTCGGCACCCCCCGGCCCGGCCCGGCCAAAGCCAGGCCCCTGCCCGCCGGCTCGGCCCAGCCAAAGCCAGGCCCCTGCCCGCCGGCTCGGCCCGGCCCGGGCAAGGCCAGGCACCTGCCCGCCGGCTCGGCCCGGCCAAGGCCAGGCCCCGGCCCGCCGGCACGGCCAAGGCCCGGCCTGGCCCAGGCTAGGCCCCTGCCCGCCGGCTCGGCCCGGCCCGGCCAAGGCCAGGCCCCTGCCCGCCGGCTCGGCCCGGCCCAGGCCAGGCCCCTGCCTGGCCAAGGCCAGGCCCCTGCCCGCCGGCTCGGCCCGGCCAAGGCCAGGCCCCTGCCCGCCGGCTCGGCCCGGCCCGGCCAAGGCCAGGCCCCTGCCCGCCGGCTCGGCCCGGAGAAGGCCAGGCCCCTGCCCGCCGGCTCGGCCTGGCCCGGCCCAGACAAGGCCAGGCCCCTGCCCGCCGGCTCGGCCCGGCCCGGCCCAGGCCAGGCAAGGCCAGGCCCCTGCCCGCCGGCTCGGCCCGGCCCGGCCCGGACAAGGCCAGGCCCCTGCCCGCCGGCTCGGCACCCCCCGGCCCGGCCCGGCCAAAGCCAGGCCCCTGACCGCCGGCTCGGCCCAGCCAAGGCCAGGCCCCTGCCCGCCGGCTCGGCCCGGCCCGGCCAAGGCCAGGCCCCTGCCCGCCGGCTCGGCACGCCCCGGCCCGGCAAAGGCCAGGCCCCTGCCCGCTGGCTCGGCACGCCCCGGCCCGGCCCGGCCAAGGCCAGGCCCCTGCCCACCGGCTCGGCCCGGCCCGGCCCAGGCCAGGCCCCTGCCCGCCGGCTCGGCCCGGCCCGGCCAAGGCCCGGCCGAGGCCAGGCCCCTGCCCGCCGGCTCGGCCCGGCCCCTGCCCGGCCGAGGCCAGGCCCCTGCCCGCCGGCTCGGCCCGGCCCCTGCCCGGCCGAGGCCAGGCCCCTGCCCGCCGGCTCGGCCCGGCCTGGCCAAGGCCAGGCAAGGCCAGGCCCCTGCCCGCCGGCTCGGCCCGGCCCGGGCAAGGCCAGGCCCCAGCCCGCCCGCTCGGCCCGGCCCCTGCCCGGCCAAGGCCAGGCCCCTGCCCGCCGGCTCGGCCCGGCCCGGCCAAGGCCAGGCCCCTGCCCGCCCGCTCGGCCCGGCCCCTGCCCGGCCAAGGCCAGGCCCCTGCCCGCCGGCTCGGCCCGGCCCGGCCCAGGCCAGGCCCCTGCCCGCCGGCTCGGCCCGGTCCGGCCCAGGCCAGGCCCCTGCCTGGCCAAGGCCAGGCCCATGCCCGCCGGCTCGGCCCGGCCCGGGCCAGGCCCCTGCCCGCCGGCTCGGCCCGGCCCGGCCAAGGCCAGGCCCCTGCCCGCCGGTTCGGCCCGGCCCCTGCCCGGCCAAGGCCAGGCCCCTGCCCGCCGGTTCGGCCCGGCCCCTGCCCGGCCAAGGCCAGGCCCCTGCCCGCCGGCTCTGCCCGGCCAAGGCCAGGCCCCTGCCCGCCGGCTCGGCCCGGCCCGGCCAAGGCCAGGCCCCTGCCCGCCCTCTCGGCCCGGCCCGGCCAAGGCCAGGCCCCTGCCCGCCGGCTCAGCCCGGCCCGACCAAGGCCGGGCGAAGGCCAGGCCCCTGCCCGCCGGCTCGGCCCGGAGAAGGCCAGGCCCCTGCCCGCCGGCTCGGCCTGGCCAGGCCCGGACAAGGCCCGGCCCCTGCCCGCCGGCCCGGCCCGGCCCGGACAAGGCCAGGGCCCTGCCCGCCGGCTCGGCACCCCCCGGCCCGGCCCGGCCAAAGCCAGGCCCCTGCCCGCCGGCTCGGCCCGGCCAAAGCCAGGCCCCTGCCCGCCGGCTCGGCCCGGCCCGGGCAAAGCCAGGCACCTGCCCGCCGGCTAGGCCCGGCCCGGCCAAGTCCAGGCCCCGGCCCGCCAGCACGGCCAAGGCCCGGCCTGGCACAGGCTAGGCCCCTGCCCGCCGGCTCGGCCCGGCCCGGCCAAGGCCAGGCCCCTGCCCGCCGGCTCGGCCCGGCCCGGCCAAGGCCAGGCCCCTGCCCGCCGGTTCGGCCCGGCCCCTGCCCGGCCAAGGCCAGGCCCCTGCCCGCCGGTTCGGCCCGGCCCCTGCCCGGCCAAGGCCAGGCCCCTGCCCGCCGGCTCGGCCCGGCCAAGGCCAGGCCCCTGCCCGCCGGCTCGGCCCGGAGAAGGCCAGGCCCCTGCCCGCCGGCTCGGCCTGGCCAGGCCCGGACAAGGCCAGGCCCCTGCCCGCCGGCCCGGCCCGGCCCGGACAAGGCCAGGCCCCTGCCCGCCGGCTCGGCCCGGCCGAGGCCAGGCCCCTGCCCGCCGGCTCGGCCCAGCCCGGCCTAGGCCAAGTCCCTGCCCGGCCCAGGCCAGGCCCCTGCCCGGACAAGGCCAGGCCCCTGCCCGCCGGCTCGGCACCCCCCGGCCCCTGCCCGGCCAAGGCCAGGCCCCTGCCAACCGGTTCGGCCCGGCCCCTGCCCGGCCAAGGCCAGGCCCCTGCCCGCCGGCTCGGCCCGGCCAAGGCCAGGCCCCTGCCCGCCGGCTCGGCCCGGCCCGGCCAAGGCCAGGCCCCTGCCCGCCGGCTCAGCCCGGCCCGGCCAAGGCCGGGACAAGGCCAGTCCCCTGCCCGCCGGCTCGGCCCGGACAAGGACAGGCCCCTGCCCGCCGGCTCGGCACCCCCCGGCCCGGCCCGGCCAAAGCCAGGCCCCTGCCCGCCGGCTCGGCCCAGCCAAAGCCAGGCCCCTGCCCGCCGGCTCGGCCCGGCCCGGGCAAGGCCAGGCACCTGCCCGCCGGCTCGGCCCGGCCAAGGCCAGGCCCCGGCCCGCCGGCACGGCCAAGGCCCGGCCTGGCCCAGGCTAGGCCCCTGCCCGCCGGCTCGGCCCGGCCCGGCCAAGGCCAGGCCCCTGCCCGCCGGCTCGGCCCGGCCCAGGCCAGGCCCCTGCCTGGCCAAGGCCAGACCCCTGCCCGCCGGCTCGGCCCGGCCAAGGCCAGGCCCCTGCCCGCCGGCTCGGCCCGGCCCGGCCAAGGCCAGGCCCCTGCCCGCCGGCTCGGCCCGGAGAAGGCCAGGCCCCTGCCCGCCGGCTCGGCCTGGCCCGGCCCAGGCCAGGCAAGGCCAGGCCCCTGCCCGCCGGCTCAGCCCGGCCCGGCCCGGACAAGGCCAGGCCCCTGCCCGCCGGCTCGGCACCCCCCGGCCCGGCCCGGCCAAAGCCAGGCCCCTGACCGCCGGCTCGGCCCAGCCAAGGCCAGGCCCCTGCCCGCCGGCTCGGCCCGGCCCGGCCAAGGCCAGGCCCC
>NW_026061047.1:0-122306 GCF_929443795.1 Astur gentilis
CTTCTCCCACAAGGAAGGTGCTAGCCCTGAAAACTAATGCAGTTTTTCACTATCCCTCTGCAGCCTATCCACAGGCACAACAGCTTTGGGGATCTCTGCTTTCCCAGAGACTCAGCATGTCACGGTGCTCACTCTCGCCAGAGCCTTTTTCTGAAAAGGCAAACTTACGGCTCCTTCTCCCACAAGGAAGGTGCCAGCCCTGAAAGATCTTACTGGTATTCACTATCCCTCTGCAGCCTATCCACAGGCACAACAGCTTTGGGGATCTCTGCTTTCCCAGAGACTCAGCATGTTACGGTGCTCGCTCTCGGCAGAAGCTTTTTTCTGAAAAGGCAAACTTACGGCTCCTTCTCCCACAGGGAAGGTGCCAGCCCTGAAAACTAATGCAGTTTTTCACTATCCCTCTGCAGCCTATCCACAGGCACAACAGCTTTTGGGATCTCTGCTTTCCCAGAGACTCAGCATGTCACGGTGCTCGCTCTCGGCAGAAGCTTTTTTCTGAGAAGGCAAACTTACGGCTCCTTCTCCCACAGGGAAGGTGCCAGCCCTGAAAACTAATGCAGTTTTTCACTATCCCTCTGCAGCCTATCCACAGGCACAACAGCTTTGGGGATCTCTGCTTTCCCAGAGACTCAGCATGTCACGGTGCTCGCTCTCGGCAGAAGCTTTTTTCTGAAAAGGCAAACTTACGGCTCCTTCTCCCACAGGGAAGGTGCCAGCCCTGAAAACTAATGCAGTTTTTCACTATCCCTCTGCAGCCTATCCACAGGCACAACAGCTTTGGGGATCTCTGCTTTCCCAGAGACTCTGCATGTCACGGTGCTCAATCTCGCCAGAGCCTTTTTCTGAAAAGGCAAACTTACGGCTCCTTCTCCCACAAGGAAGGTGCCAGCCCTGAAAGATCTTACTGGTATTCACTATCCCTCTGCAGCCTATCCACAGGCACAACAGCTTTGGGGATCTCTGCTTTCCCAGAGACTCAGCATGTCACGGTGCTCGCTCTCGGCAGAAGCTTTTTTCTGAAAAGGCAAACTTACGGCTCCTTCTCCCACAGGGAAGGTGCCAGCCCTGAAAAACTAATGCAGTTTTTCACTATCCCTCTGCAGCCTATCCACAGGCACAACAGCTTTGGGGATCTCTGCTTTCCCAGAGACTCAGCATGTCACGGTGCTCGCTCTCGGCAGAAGCTTTTTTCTGAAAAGGCAAACTTACGGCTCCTTCTCCCACAGGGAAGGTGCCAGCCCTGAAAACCTAATGCAGTTTTTCACTATCCCTCTGCAGCCTATCCACAGGCACAACAGCTTTGGGGATCTCTGCTTTCCCAGAGACTCAGCATGTCACGGTGCTCGCTCTCGGCAGAAGCTTTTTTCTGAAAAGGCAAACTTACGGCTCCTTCTCCCACAGGGAAGGTGCCAGCCCTGAAAACTAATGCAGTTTTTCACTATCCCTCTGCAGCCTATCCACAGGCACAACAGCTTTGGGGATCTCTGCTTTCCCAGAGACTCAGCATGTCACGGTGCTCGCTCTCGGCAGAAGCTTTTTTCTGAAAAGGCAAACTTACGGCTCCTTCTCCCACAGGGAAGGTGCCAGCCCTGAAAACTAATGCAGTTTTTCACTATCCCTCTGCAGCCTATCCACAGGCACAACAGCTTTGGGGATCTCTGCTTTCCCAGAGACTCAGCATGTCACGGTGCTCGCTCTCGGCAGAAGCTTTTTTCTGAAAAGGCAAACTTACGGCTCCTTCTCCCACAGGGAAGGTGCCAGCCCTGAAAACTAATGCAGTTTTTCACTATCCCTCTGCAGCCTATCCACAGGCACAACAGCTTTGGGGATCTCTGCTTTCCCAGAGACTCAGCATGTCACGGTGCTCGCTCTCGGCAGAAGCTTTTTTCTGAAAAGGCAAACTTACGGCTCCTTCTCCCACAGGGAAGGTGCCAGCCCTGAAAACTAATGCAGTTTTTCACTATCCCTCTGCAGCCTATCCACAGGCACAACAGCTTTTGGGATCTCTGCTTTCCCAGAGACTCAGCATGTCACGGTGCTCGCTCTCGGCAGAAGCTTTTTTCTGAAAAGGCAAACTTACGGCTCCTTCTCCCACAGGGAAGGTGCCAGCCCTGAAAACTAATGCAGTTTTTTCACTATCCCTCTGCAGCCTATCCACAGGCACAACAGCTTTGGGGATCTCTGCTTTCCCAGAGACTCAGCATGTCACGGTGCTCGCTCTCGGCAGAAGCTTTTTCTGAAAAGGCAAACTTACGGCTCCTTCTCCCACAGGGAAGGTGCCAGCCCTGCAAACTAATGCAGTTTTTCACTATCCCTCTGCAGCCTATCCACAGGCACAACAGCTTTGGGGATCTCTGCTTTCCCAGAGACTCAGCATGTCACGGTGCTCGCTCTCGGCAGAAGCTTTTTTCTGAAAAGGCAAACTTACGGCTCCTTCTCCCACAGGGAAGGTGCCAGCCCTGAAAACTAATGCAGTTTTTCACTATCCCTCTGCAGCCTATCCACAGGCACAACAGCTTTGGGGATCTCTGCTTTCCCAGAGACTCAGCATGTCACGGTGCTCGCTCTCGGCAGAAGCTTTTTTCTGAAAAGGCAAACTTACGGCTCCTTCTCCCACAGGGAAGGTGCCAGCCCTGAAAACTAATGCAGTTTTTCACTATCCCTCTGCAGCCTATCCACAGGCACAACAGCTTTGGGGATCTCTGCTTTCCCAGAGACTCAGCATGTCACGGTGCTCGCTCTCGGCAGAAGCTTTTTTCTGAAAAAGAAAACTTTCGGCTCCTTCTCCCTCAGGGAAGGTGCCAGCCCTGAAAACTAATGCAGTTTTTCACTATCCCTCTGCAGCCTATCCACAGGCACAACAGCTTTGGGGATCTCTGCTTTCCCAGAGACTCAGCATGTCACGGTGCTCACTCTCGCCAGAGCCTTTTTCTGAAAAGGCAAACTTACGGCTCCTTCTCCCACAAGGAAGGTCCAGCCCTGAAAGATCTTGCTGGTATTCACTATCCCTCTGCAGCCTATCCACAGGCACAACAGCTTTGGGGATCTCTGCTTTCCCAGAGACTCAGCATGTCACGGTGCTCGCTCTCGGCAGAAGCTTTTTTCTGAAAAGGCAAACTTACGGCTCCTTCTCCCACAGGGAAGGTGCCAGCCCTGAAAACTAATGCAGTTTTTCACTATCCCTCTGCAGCCTATCCACAGGCACAACAGCTTTGGGGATCTCTGCTTTCCCAGAGACTCAGCATGTCACGGTGCTCGCTCTCGGCAGAAGCTTTTTTCTGAGAAGGCAAACTTACGGCTCCTTCTCCCACAGGGAAGGTGCCAGCCCTGAAAAACTAATGCAGTTTTTCACTATCCCTCTGCAGCCTATCCACAGGCACAACAGCTTTGGGGATCTCTGCTTTCCCAGAGACTCAGCATGTCACGGTGCTCGCTCTCGGCAGAAGCCTTTTTCTGAAAAGGCAAACTTACGGCTCCTTCTCCCACAGGGAAGGTGCCAGCCCTGAAAAATCTTGCTGGTATTCACTATCCCTCTGCAGCCTATCCACAGGCACAACAGCTTTGGGGATCTCTGCTTTCCCAGAGACTCAGCATGTCACGGTGCTCGCTCTCGGCAGAAGCTTTTTTCTGAAAAGGCAAACTTACGGCTCCTTCTCCCACAGGGAAGGTGCCAGCCCTGAAAACTAATGCAGTTTTTCACTATCCCTCTGCAGCCTATCCACAGGCACAACAGCTTTGGGGATCTCTGCTTTCCCAGAGACTCAGCATGTCACGGTGCTCGCTCTCGGCAGAAGCTTTTTTCTGAAAAGGCAAACTTACGGCTCCTTCTCCCACAGGGAAGGTGCCAGCCCTGAAAACTAATGCAGTTTTTCACTATCCCTCTGCAGCCTATCCACAGGCACAACAGCTTTGGGGATCTCTGCTTTCCCAGAGACTCAGCATGTCACGGTGCTCGCTCTCGGCAGAAGCTTTTTCTGAAAAGGCAAACTTACGGCTCCTTCTCCCACAGGGAAGGTGCCCAGCCCTGAAAACTAATGCAGTTTTTCACTATCCCTCTGCAGCCTATCCACAGGCACAACAGCTTTGGGCATCTCTGCTTTCCCAGAGACTCAGCATGTCACGGTGCTCGCTCTCGGCAGAAGCTTTTTTCTGAAAAGGCAAACTTACGGCTCCTTCTCCCACAGGGAAGGTGCCAGCCCTGAAAACTAATGCAGTTTTTTCACTATCCCTCTGCAGCCTATCCACAGGCACAACAGCTTTGGGGATCTCTGCTTTCCCAGAGGACTCAGCATGTCACGGTGCTCGCTCTCGGCAGAAGCTTTTTTCTGAAAAGGCAAACTTACGGCTCCTTCTCCCACAGGGAAGGTGCCAGCCCTGAAAACTAATGCAGTTTTTCACTATCCCTCTGCAGCCTATCCACAGGCACAACAGCTTTGGGGATCTCTGCTTTCCCAGAGACTCAGCATGTCACGGTGCTCGCTCTCGGCAGAAGCTTTTTTCTGAGAAGGCAAACTTACGGCTCCTTCTCCCACAGGGAAGGTGCCAGCCCTGAAAACTAATGCAGTTTTTCACTATCCCTCTGCAGGCCTATCCACAGGCACAACAGCTTTGGGGATCTCTGCTTTCCCAGAGACTCAGCATGTCACGGTGCTCGCTCTCGGCAGGAAGCTTTTTTCTGAAAAGGCAAACTTACGGCTCCTTCTCCCACAGGGAAGGTGCCAGCCCTGAAAACTAATGCAGTTTTTTCACTATCCCTCTGCAGCCCTATCCACAGGCACAACAGCTTTGGGGATCTCTGCTTTCCCAGAGACTCAGCATGTCACGGTGCTCGCTCTCGGCAGAAGCTTTTTTCTGAAAAGGCAAACTTACGGCTCCTTCTCCCACAGGGAAGGTGCCAGCCCTGAAAACTAATGCAGTTTTTCACTATCCCTCTGCAGCCTATCCACAGGCACAACAGCTTTGGGGATCTCTGCTTTCCCAGA
Organism: Astur gentilis; assembly: GCF_929443795.1. Lineage (NCBI taxonomy): Eukaryota > Metazoa > Chordata > Aves > Accipitriformes > Accipitridae > Astur > Astur gentilis. The sequence continues at coordinate 4,986 of NW_026061047.1, forward strand.
GACTCAGCATGTCACGGTGCTCAATCTCGCCAGAGCCTTTTTCTGAAAAGGCAAACTTACGGCTCCTTCTCCCACAAGGAAGGTGCCAGCCCTGAAAGATCTTGCTGGTATTCACTATCCCTCTGCAGCCTATCCACAGGCACAACAGCTTTGGGGATCTCTGCTTTCCCAGAGACTCAGCATGTCACGGTGCTCGCTCTCGGCAGAAGCTTTTTTCTGAAAAGGCAAACTTACGGCTCCTTCTCCCACAGGGAAGGTGCCAGCCCTGAAAACTAATGCAGTTTTTCACTATCCCTCTGCAGCCTATCCACAGGCACAACAGCTTTGGGGATCTCTGCTTTCCCAGAGACTCAGCATGTCACGGTGCTCGCTCTCGGCAGAAGCTTTTTTCTGAAAGGCAAACTTACGGCTCCTTCTCCCACAGGGAAGGTGCCAGCCCTGAAAACTAATGCAGTTTTTCACTATCCCTCTGCAGCCTATCCACAGGCACAACAGCTTTTGGGATCTCTGCTTTCCCAGAGACTCAGCATGTCACGGTGCTCGCTCTCGGCAGAAGCTTTTTTCTGAAAAGGCAAACTTACGGCTCCTTCTCCCACAGGGAAGGTGCCAGCCCTGAAAACTAATGCAGTTTTTTCACTATCCCTCTGCAGCCTATCCACAGGCACAACAGCTTTGGGGATCTCTGCTTTCCCAGAGACTCAGCATGTCACGGTGCTCGCTCTCGGCAGAAGCTTTTTTCTGAAAAGGCAAAACTTACGGCTCCTTCTCCCACAGGGAAGGTGCCAGCCCTGAAAACTAATGCAGTTTTTCACTATCCCTCTGCAGCCTATCCACAGGCACAACAGCTTTGGGGATCTCTGCTTTCCCAGAGACTCAGCATGTCACGGTGCTCGCTCTCGGCAGAAGCTTTTTTCTGAAAAGGCAAACTTACGGCTCCTTCTCCCACAGGGAAGGTGCCAGCCCTGAAAACTAATGCAGTTTTTCACTATCCCTCTGCAGCCTATCCACAGGCACAACAGCTTTGGGGATCTCTGCTTTCCCAGAGACTCAGCATGTCACGGTGCTCGCTCTCGGCAGAAGCTTTTTTCTGAAAAGGCAAACTTACGGCTCCTTCTCCCACAGGGAAGGTGCCAGCCCTGAAAACTAATGCAGTTTTTCACTATCCCTCTGCAGCCTATCCACAGGCACAACAGCTTTGGGGATCTCTGCTTTCCCAGAGACTCAGCATGTCACGGTGCTCGCTCTCGGCAGAAGCTTTTTTCTGAAAAGGCAAACTTACGGCTCCTTCTCCCACAGGGAAGGTGCCAGCCCTGAAAACTAATGCAGTTTTTCACTATCCCTCTGCAGCCTATCCACAGGCACAACAGCTTTGGGGATCTCTGCTTTCCCAGAGACTCAGCATGTCACGGTGCTCGCTCTCGGCAGAAGCTTTTTTCTGAAAAGGCAAACTTACGGCTCCTTCTCCCACAGGGAAGGTGCCAGCCCTGCAAACTAATGCAGTTTTTCACTATCCCTCTGCAGCCTATCCACAGGCACAACAGCTTTGGGGATCTCTGCTTTCCCAGAGACTCAGCATGTCACGGTGCTCGCTCTCGGCAGAAGCTTTTTTCTGAAAAGGCAAACTTACGGCTCCTTCTCCCACAGGGAAGGTGCCAGCCCTGAAAACTAATGCAGTTTTTCACTATCCCTCTGCAGCCTATCCACAGGCACAACAGCTTTGGGGATCTCTGCTTTCCCAGAGACTCAGCATGTCACGGTGCTCGCTCTCGGCAGAAGCTTTTTTCTGAAAAGGCAAACTTACGGCTCCTTCTCCCACAGGGAAGGTGCCAGCCCTGAAAACTAATGCAGTTTTTCACTATCCCTCTGCAGCCTATCCACAGGCACAACAGCTTTGGGGATCTCTGCTTTCCCAGAGACTCAGCATGTCACGGTGCTCGCTCTCGGCAGAAGCTTTTTTCTGAAAAAGAAAACTTTCGGCTCCTTCTCCCTCAGGGAAGGTGCCAGCCCTGAAAACTAATGCAGTTTTTCACTATCCCTCTGCAGCCTATCCACAGGCACAACAGCTTTGGGGATCTCTGCTTTCCCAGAGACTCAGCATGTCACGGTGCTCACTCTCGCCAGAGCCTTTTTCTGAAAAGGCAAACTTACGGCTCCTTCTCCCACAAGGAAGGTCCAGCCCTGAAAGATCTTGCTGGTATTCACTATCCCTCTGCAGCCTATCCACAGGCACAACAGCTTTGGGGATCTCTGCTTTCCCAGAGACTCAGCATGTCACGGTGCTCGCTCTCGGCAGAAGCTTTTTTCTGAAAAGGCAAACTTACGGCTCCTTCTCCCACAGGGAAGGTGCCAGCCCTGAAAACTAATGCAGTTTTTCACTATCCCTCTGCAGCCTATCCACAGGCACAACAGCTTTGGGGATCTCTGCTTTCCCAGAGACTCAGCATGTCACGGTGCTCGCTCTCGGCAGAAGCTTTTTTCTGAGAAGGCAAACTTACGGCTCCTTCTCCCACAGGGAAGGTGCCAGCCCTGAAAACTAATGCAGTTTTTCACTATCCCTCTGCAGCCTATCCACAGGCACAACAGCTTTGGGGATCTCTGCTTTCCCAGAGACTCAGCATGTCACGGTGCTCGCTCTCGGCAGAAGCCTTTTTCTGAAAAGGCAAACTTACGGCTCCTTCTCCCACAGGGAAGGTGCCAGCCCTGAAAAATCTTGCTGGTATTCACTATCCCTCTGCAGCCTATCCACAGGCACAACAGCTTTGGGGATCTCTGCTTTCCCAGAGACTCAGCATGTCACGGTGCTCGCTCTCGGCAGAAGCTTTTTTCTGAAAAGGCAAACTTACGGCTCCTTCTCCCACAGGGAAGGTGCCAGCCCTGAAAACTAATGCAGTTTTTCACTATCCCTCTGCAGCCTATCCACAGGCACAACAGCTTTGGGGATCTCTGCTTTCCCAGAGACTCAGCATGTCACGGTGCTCGCTCTCGGCAGAAGCTTTTTTCTGAAAAGGCAAACTTACGGCTCCTTCTCCCACAGGGAAGGTGCCAGCCCTGAAAACTAATGCAGTTTTTCACTATCCCTCTGCAGCCTATCCACAGGCACAACAGCTTTGGGGATCTCTGCTTTCCCAGAGACTCAGCATGTCACGGTGCTCGCTCTCGGCAGAAGCTTTTTTCTGAAAAGGCAAACTTACGGCTCCTTCTCCCACAGGGAAGGTGCCAGCCCTGAAAACTAATGCAGTTTTTCACTATCCCTCTGCAGCCTATCCACAGGCACAACAGCTTTGGGCATCTCTGCTTTCCCAGAGACTCAGCATGTCACGGTGCTCGCTCTCGGCAGAAGCTTTTTTCTGAAAAGGCAAACTTACGGCTCCTTCTCCCACAGGGAAGGTGCCAGCCCTGAAAACTAATGCAGTTTTTCACTATCCCTCTGCAGCCTATCCACAGGCACAACAGCTTTGGGGATCTCTGCTTTCCCAGAGACTCAGCATGTCACGGTGCTCGCTCTCGGCAGAAGCTTTTTTCTGAAAAGGCAAACTTACGGCTCCTTCTCCCACAGGGAAGGTGCCAGCCCTGAAAACTAATGCAGTTTTTCACTATCCCTCTGCAGCCTATCCACAGGCACAACAGCTTTGGGGATCTCTGCTTTCCCAGAGACTCAGCATGTCACGGTGCTCGCTCTCGGCAGAAGCTTTTTTCTGAGAAGGCAAACTTACGGCTCCTTCTCCCACAGGGAAGGTGCCAGCCCTGAAAACTAATGCAGTTTTTCACTATCCCTCTGCAGCCTATCCACAGGCACAACAGCTTTGGGGATCTCTGCTTTCCCAGAGACTCAGCATGTCACGGTGCTCGCTCTCGGCAGAAGCTTTTTTCTGAAAAGGCAAACTTACGGCTCCTTCTCCCACAGGGAAGGTGCCAGCCCTGAAAACTAATGCAGTTTTTCACTATCCCTCTGCAGCCTATCCACAGGCACAACAGCTTTGGGGATCTCTGCTTTCCCAGAGACTCAGCATGTCACGGTGCTCGCTCTCGGCAGAAGCTTTTTTCTGAAAAGGCAAACTTACGGCTCCTTCTCCCACAGGGAAGGTGCCAGCCCTGAAAACTAATGCAGTTTTTCACTATCCCTCTGCAGCCTATCCACAGGCACAACAGCTTTGGGGATCTCTGCTTTCCCAGAGACTCAGCATGTCACGGTGCTCAATCTCGCCAGAGCCTTTTTCTGAAAAGGCAAACTTACGGCTCCTTCTCCCACAAGGAAGGTGCCAGCCCTGAAAGATCTTACTGGTATTCACTATCCCTCTGCAGCCTATCCACAGGCACAACAGCTTTTGGGATCTCTGCTTTCCCAGAGACTCAGCATGTCACGGTGCTCGCTCTCGGCAGAAGCTTTTTTCTGAGAAGGCAAACTTACGGCTCCTTCTCCCACAGGGAAGGTGCCAGCCCTGAAAACTAATGCAGTTTTTCACTATCCCTCTGCAGCCTATCCACAGGCACAACAGCTTTGGGGATCTCTGCTTTCCCAGAGACTCAGCATGTCACGGTGCTCGCTCTCGGCAGAAGCTTTTTTCTGAAAAGGCAAACTTACGGCTCCTTCTCCCACAGGGAAGGTGCCAGCCCTGAAAACTAATGCAGTTTTTCACTATCCCTCTGCAGCCTATCCACAGGCACAACAGCTTTGGGGATCTCTGCTTTCCCAGAGACTCAGCATGTCACGGTGCTCGCTCTCGGCAGAAGCTTTTTTCTGAAAAGGCAAACTTACGGCTCCTTCTCCCACAGGGAAGGTGCCAGCCCTGAAAACTAATGCAGTTTTTCACTATCCCTCTGCAGCCTATCCACAGGCACAACAGCTTTGGGGATCTCTGCTTTCCCAGAGACTCAGCATGTCACGGTGCTCGCTCTCGGCAGAAGCTTTTTTCTGAAAAGGCAAACTTACGGCTCCTTCTCCCACAGGGAAGGTGCCAGCCCTGAAAACTAATGCAGTTTTTCACTATCCCTCTGCAGCCTATCCACAGGCACAACAGCTTTGGGGATCTCTGCTTTCCCAGAGACTCAGCATGTCACGGTGCTCGCTCTCGGCAGAAGCTTTTTTCTGAAAAGGCAAACTTACGGCTCCTTCTCCCACAGGGAAGGTGCCAGCCCTGAAAACTAATGCAGTTTTTCACTATCCCTCTGCAGCCTATCCACAGGCACAACAGCTTTGGGGATCTCTGCTTTCCCAGAGACTCAGCATGTCACGGTGCTCGCTCTCGGCAGAAGCTTTTTTCTGAAAAGGCAAACTTACGGCTCCTTCTCCCACAGGGAAGGTGCCAGCCCTGAAAACTAATGCAGTTTTTCACTATCCCTCTGCAGCCTATCCACAGGCACAACAGCTTTGGGGATCTCTGCTTTCCCAGAGACTCAGCATGTCACGGTGCTCGCTCTCGGCAGAAGCTTTTTTCTGAAAAGGCAAACTTACGGCTCCTTCTCCCACAGGGAAGGTGCCAGCCCTGAAAACTAATGCAGTTTTTCACTATCCCTCTGCAGCCTATCCACAGGCACAACAGCTTTGGGGATCTCTGCTTTCCCAGAGACTCAGCATGTCACGGTGCTCGCTCTCGGCAGAAGCTTTTTTCTGAAAAGGCAAACTTACGGCTCCTTCTCCCACAGGGAAGGTGCCAGCCCTGCAAACTAATGCAGTTTTTCACTATCCCTCTGCAGCCTATCCACAGGCACAACAGCTTTGGGGATCTCTGCTTTCCCAGAGACTCAGCATGTCACGGTGCTCGCTCTCGGCAGAAGCTATTTCTGAGAAGGCAAACTTACGGCTCCTTCTCCCACAGGGAAGGTGCCAGCCCTGAAAACTAATGCAGTTTTTCACTATCCCTCTGCAGCCTATCCACAGGCACAACAGCTTTGGGGATCTCTGCTTTCCCAGAGACTCAGCATGTCACGGTGCTCGCTCTCGGCAGAAGCTTTTTTCTGAAAAGGCAAACTTACGGCTCCTTCTCCCACAGGGAAGGTGCCAGCCCTGAAAACTAATGCAGTTTTTCAATATCCCTCTGCAGCCTATCCACAGGCACAACAGCTTTGGGGATCTCTGCTTTCCCAGAGACTCAGCATGTCACGGTGCTCGCTCTCGGCAGAAGCTTTTTTCTGAGAAGGCAAACTTACGGCTCCTTCTCCCACAGGGAAGGTGCCAGCCCTGAAAACTAATGCAGTTTTTCACTATCCCTCTGCAGCCTATCCACAGGCACAACAGCTTTGGGGATCTCTGCTTTCCCAGAGACTCAGCATGTCACGGTGCTCACTCTCGCCAGAGCCTTTTTCTGAAAAGGCAAACTTACGGCTCCTTCTCCCACAGGGAAGGTGCCAGCCCTGAAAAATCTTGCTGGTATTCACTATCCCTCTGCAGCCTATCCACAGGCACAACAGCTTTGGGGATCTCTGCTTTCCCAGAGACTCAGCATGTCACGGTGCTCGCTCTCGGCAGAAGCTTTTTTCTGAAAAGGCAAACTTACGGCTCCTTCTCCCACAGGGAAGGTGCCAGCCCTGAAAACTAATGCAGTTTTTCACTATCCCTCTGCAGCCTATCCACAGGCACAACAGCTTTGGGGATCTCTGCTTTCCCAGAGACTCAGCATGTCACGGTGCTCGCTCTCGGCAGAAGCTTTTTTCTGAAAAGGCAAACTTACGGCTCCTTCTCCCACAGGGAAGGTGCCAGCCCTGAAAACTAATGCAGTTTTTCACTATCCCTCTGCAGCCTATCCACAGGCACAACAGCTTTGGGGATCTCTGCTTTCCCAGAGACTCAGCATGTCACGGTGCTCGCTCTCGGCAGAAGCTTTTTTCTGAGAAGGCAAACTTACGGCTCCTTCTCCCACAGGGAAGGTGCCAGCCCTGAAAACTAATGCAGTTTTTCACTATCCCTCTGCAGCCTATCCACAGGCACAACAGCTTTGGGGATCTCTGCTTTCCCAGAGACTCAGCATGTCACGGTGCTCGCTCTCGGCAGAAGCTTTTTTCTGAAAAGGCAAACTTACGGCTCCTTCTCCCACAGGGAAGGTGCCAGCCCTGAAAACTAATGCAGTTTTTCACTATCCCTCTGCAGCCTATCCACAGGCACAACAGCTTTGGGGATCTCTGCTTTCCCAGAGACTCAGCATGTCACGGTGCTCGCTCTCGGCAGAAGCTTTTTTCTGAAAAGGCAAACTTACGGCTCCTTCTCCCACAGGGAAGGTGCCAGCCCTGAAAACTAATGCAGTTTTTCACTATCCCTCTGCAGCCTATCCACAGGCACAACAGCTTTTGGGATCTCTGCTTTCCCAGAGACTCAGCATGTCACGGTGCTCAATCTCGCCAGAGCCTTTTTCTGAAAAGGCAAACTTACGGCTCCTTCTCCCACAAGGAAGGTGCCAGCCCTGAAAGATCTTACTGGTATTCACTATCCCTCTGCAGCCTATCCACAGGCACAACAGCTTTGGGGATCTCTGCTTTCCCAGAGACTCAGCATGTCACGGTGCTCGCTCTCGGCAGAAGCTTTTTTCTGAAAAGGCAAACTTACGGCTCCTTCTCCCACAGGGAAGGTGCCAGCCCTGAAAACTAATGCAGTTTTTCACTATCCCTCTGCAGCCTATCCACAGGCACAACAGCTTTGGGGATCTCTGCTTTCCCAGAGACTCAGCATGTCACGGTGCTCGCTCTCGGCAGAAGCTTTTTTCTGAAAAGGCAAACTTACGGCTCCTTCTCCCACAGGGAAGGTGCCAGCCCTGAAAACTAATGCAGTTTTTCACTATCCCTCTGCAGCCTATCCACAGGCACAACAGCTTTGGGGATCTCTGCTTTCCCAGAGACTCAGCATGTCACGGTGCTCGCTCTCGGCAGAAGCTTTTTTCTGAAAAGGCAAACTTACGGCTCCTTCTCCCACAGGGAAGGTGCCAGCCCTGAAAACTAATGCAGTTTTTCACTATCCCTCTGCAGCCTATCCACAGGCACAACAGCTTTGGGGATCTCTGCTTTCCCAGAGACTCAGCATGTCACGGTGCTCGCTCTCGGCAGAAGCTTTTTTCTGAAAAGGCAAACTTACGGCTCCTTCTCCCACAGGGAAGGTGCCAGCCCTGAAAACTAATGCAGTTTTTCACTATCCCTCTGCAGCCTATCCACAGGCACAACAGCTTTGGGGATCTCTGCTTTCCCAGAGACTCAGCATGTCACGGTGCTCACTCTCGCCAGAGCCTTTTTCTGAAAAGGCAAACTTACGGCTCCTTCTCCCACAGGGAAGGTGCCAGCCCTGAAAAATCTTGCTGGTATTCACTATCCCTCTGCAGCCTATCCACAGGCACAACAGCTTTGGGGATCTCTGCTTTCCCAGAGACTCAGCATGTCACGGTGCTCGCTCTCGGCAGAAGCTTTTTTCTGAAAAGGCAAACTTACGGCTCCTTCTCCCACAGGGAAGGTGCCAGCCCTGAAAACTAATGCAGTTTTTCACTATCCCTCTGCAGCCTATCCACAGGCACAACAGCTTTTGGGATCTCTGCTTTCCCAGAGACTCAGCATGTCACGGTGCTCGCTCTCGGCAGAAGCTTTTTTCTGAAAAGGCAAACTTACGGCTCCTTCTCCCACAGGGAAGGTGCCAGCCCTGAAAGATCTTACTGGTATTCACTATCCCTCTGCAGCCTATCCACAGGCACAACAGCTTTGGGGATCTCTGCTTTCCCAGAGACTCAGCATGTCACGGTGCTCGCTCTCGGCAGAAGCTTTTTTCTGAAAAGGCAAACTTACGGCTCCTTCTCCCACAGGGAAGGTGCCAGCCCTGAAAACTAATGCAGTTTTTCACTATCCCTCTGCAGCCTATCCACAGGCACAACAGCTTTGGGGATCTCTGCTTTCCCAGAGACTCAGCATGTCACGGTGCTCGCTCTCGGCAGAAGCTTTTTTCTGAAAAGGCAAACTTACGGCTCCTTCTCCCACAGGGAAGGTGCCAGCCCTGAAAACTAATGCAGTTTTTCACTATCCCTCTGCAGCCTATCCACAGGCACAACAGCTTTGGGGATCTCTGCTTTCCCAGAGACTCAGCATGTCACGGTGCTCGCTCTCGGCAGAAGCTTTTTTCTGAGAAGGCAAACTTACGGCTCCTTCTCCCACAGGGAAGGTGCCAGCCCTGAAAACTAATGCAGTTTTTCACTATCCCTCTGCAGCCTATCCACAGGCACAACAGCTTTTGGGATCTCTGCTTTCCCAGAGACTCAGCATGTCACGGTGCTCAATCTCGCCAGAGACTTTTTCTGAAAAGGCAAACTTACGGCTCCTTCTCCCACAAGGAAGGTGCCAGCCCTGAAAGATCTTACTGGTATTCACTATCCCTCTGCAGCCTATCCACAGGCACAACAGCTTTGGGGATCTCTGCTTTCCCAGAGACTCAGCATGTCACGGTGCTCGCTCTCGGCAGAAGCTTTTTTCTGAAAAGGCAAACTTACGGCTCCTTCTCCCACAGGGAAGGTGCCAGCCCTGAAAACTAATGCAGTTTTTCACTATCCCTCTGCAGCCTATCCACAGGCACAACAGCTTTGGGGATCTCTGCTTTCCCAGAGACTCAGCATGTCACGGTGCTCGCTCTCGGCAGAAGCTTTTTTCTGAGAAGGCAAACTTACGGCTCCTTCTCCCACAGGGAAGGTGCCAGCCCTGAAAACTAATGCAGTTTTTCACTATCCCTCTGCAGCCTATCCACAGGCACAACAGCTTTGGGGATCTCTGCTTTCCCAGAGACTCAGCATGTCACGGTGCTCGCTCTCGGCAGAAGCTTTTTTCTGAAAAGGCAAACTTACGGCTCCTTCTCCCACAGGGAAGGTGCCAGCCCTGAAAACTAATGCAGTTTTTCACTATCCCTCTGCAGCCTATCCACAGGCACAACAGCTTTGGGGATCTCTGCTTTCCCAGAGACTCAGCATGTCACGGTGCTCGCTCTCGGCAGAAGCTTTTTTCTGAAAAGGCAAACTTACGGCTCCTTCTCCCACAGGGAAGGTGCCAGCCCTGAAAACTAATGCAGTTTTTCACTATCCCTCTGCAGCCTATCCACAGGCACAACAGCTTTGGGGATCTCTGCTTTCCCAGAGACTCAGCATGTCACGGTGCTCGCTCTCGGCAGAAGCTTTTTTCTGAAAAGGCAAACTTACGGCTCCTTCTCCCACAGGGAAGGTGCCAGCCCTGAAAACTAATGCAGTTTTTCACTATCCCTCTGCAGCCTATCCACAGGCACAACAGCTTTGGGGATCTCTGCTTTCCCAGAGACTCAGCATGTCACGGTGCTCGCTCTCGGCAGAAGCTTTTTTCTGAAAAGGCAAACTTACGGCTCCTTCTCCCACAGGGAAGGTGCCAGCCCTGAAAACTAATGCAGTTTTTCACTATCCCTCTGCAGCCTATCCACAGGCACAACAGCTTTGGGGATCTCTGCTTTCCCAGAGACTCAGCATGTCACGGTGCTCGCTCTCGGCAGAAGCTTTTTTCTGAAAAGGCAAACTTACGGCTCCTTCTCCCACAGGGAAGGTGCCAGCCCTGAAAACTAATGCAGTTTTTCACTATCCCTCTGCAGCCTATCCACAGGCACAACAGCTTTGGGGATCTCTGCTTTCCCAGAGACTCAGCATGTCACGGTGCTCGCTCTCGGCAGAAGCTTTTTTCTGAAAAGGCAAACTTACGGCTCCTTCTCCCACAGGGAAGGTGCCAGCCCTGAAAACTAATGCAGTTTTTCACTATCCCTCTGCAGCCTATCCACAGGCACAACAGCTTTGGGGATCTCTGCTTTCCCAGAGACTCAGCATGTCACGGTGCTCGCTCTCGGCAGAAGCTTTTTTCTGAAAAGGCAAACTTACGGCTCCTTCTCCCACAGGGAAGGTGCCAGCCCTGAAAACTAATGCAGTTTTTCACTATCCCTCTGCAGCCTATCCACAGGCACAACAGCTTTGGGGATCTCTGCTTTCCCAGAGACTCAGCATGTCACGGTGCTCGCTCTCGGCAGAAGCTTTTTTCTGAAAAGGCAAACTTACGGCTCCTTCTCCCACAGGGAAGGTGCCAGCCCTGAAAACTAATGCAGTTTTTCACTATCCCTCTGCAGCCTATCCACAGGCACAACAGCTTTGGGGATCTCTGCTTTCCCAGAGACTCAGCATGTCACGGTGCTCGCTCTCGGCAGAAGCTTTTTTCTGAGAAGGCAAACTTACGGCTCCTTCTCCCACAGGGAAGGTGCCAGCCCTGCAAACTAATGCAGTTTTTCACTATCCCTCTGCAGCCTATCCACAGGCACAACAGCTTTGGGGATCTCTGCTTTCCCAGAGACTCAGCATGTCACGGTGCTCACTCTCGCCAGAGCCTTTTTCTGAAAAGGCAAACTTACGGCTCCTTCTCCCACAGGGAAGGTGCCAGCCCTGAAAGATCTTGCTGGTATTCACTATCCCTCTGCAGCCTATCCACAGGCACAACAGCTTTGGGGATCTCTGCTTTCCCAGAGACTCAGCATGTCACGGTGCTCGCTCTCGGCAGAAGCTTTTTTCTGAAAAGGCAAACTTACGGCTCCTTCTCCCACAGGGAAGGTGCCAGCCCTGCAACCTCATGCAGTTTTTCACTATCCCTCTGCAGCCTATCCACAGGCACAACAGCTTTGGGGATCTCTGCTTTCCCAGAGACTCAGCATGTCACGGTGCTCGCTCTCGGCAGAAGCTTTTTTCTGAAAAGGCAAACTTACGGCTCCTTCTCCCACAGGGAAGGTGCCAGCCCTGAAAACTAATGCAGTTTTTCACTATCCCTCTGCAGCCTATCCACAGGCACAACAGCTTTGGGGATCTCTGCTTTCCCAGAGACTCAGCATGTCACGGTGCTCGCTCTCGGCAGAAGCTTTTTTCTGAAAAGGCAAACTTACGGCTCCTTCTCCCACAGGGAAGGTGCCAGCCCTGAAAACTAATGCAGTTTTTCACTATCCCTCTGCAGCCTATCCACAGGCACAACAGCTTTGGGGATCTCTGCTTTCCCAGAGACTCAGCATGTCACGGTGCTCGCTCTCGGCAGAAGCTTTTTTCTGAAAAGGCAAACTTACGGCTCCTTCTCCCACAGGGAAGGTGCCAGCCCTGAAAACTAATGCAGTTTTTCACTATCCCTCTGCAGCCTATCCACAGGCACAACAGCTTTGGGGATCTCTGCTTTCCCAGAGACTCAGCATGTCACGGTGCTCGCTCTCGGCAGAAGCTTTTTTCTGAAAAGGCAAACTTACGGCTCCTTCTCCCACAGGGAAGGTGCCAGCCCTGAAAACTAATGCAGTTTTTCACTATCCCTCTGCAGCCTATCCACAGGCACAACAGCTTTGGGGATCTCTGCTTTCCCAGAGACTCAGCATGTCACGGTGCTCGCTCTCGGCAGAAGCTTTTTTCTGAAAAGGCAAACTTACGGCTCCTTCTCCCACAGGGAAGGTGCCAGCCCTGAAAACTAATGCAGTTTTTCACTATCCCTCTGCAGCCTATCCACAGGCACAACAGCTTTGGGGATCTCTGCTTTCCCAGAGACTCAGCATGTCACGGTGCTCGCTCTCGGCAGAAGCTTTTTTCTGAAAAAGAAAACTTTCGGCTCCTTCTCCCTCAGGGAAGGTGCCAGCCCTGAAAACTAATGCAGTTTTTCACTATCCCTCTGCAGCCTATCCACAGGCACAACAGCTTTGGGGATCTCTGCTTTCCCAGAGACTCAGCATGTCACGGTGCTCGCTCTCGGCAGAAGCTTTTTTCTGAAAAGGCAAACTTACGGCTCCTTCTCCCACAGGGAAGGTGCCAGCCCTGAAAACTAATGCAGTTTTTCACTATCCCTCTGCAGCCTATCCACAGGCACAACAGCTTTGGGGATCTCTGCTTTCCCAGAGACTCAGCATGTCACGGTGCTCGCTCTCGGCAGAAGCTTTTTTCTGAAAAGGCAAACTTACGGCTCCTTCTCCCACAGGGAAGGTGCCAGCCCTGAAAACTAATGCAGTTTTTCACTATCCCTCTGCAGCCTATCCACAGGCACAACAGCTTTGGGCATCTCTGCTTTCCCAGAGACTCAGCATGTCACGGTGCTCGCTCTCGGCAGAAGCTTTTTTCTGAAAAGGCAAACTTACGGCTCCTTCTCCCACAGGGAAGGTGCCAGCCCTGAAAACTAATGCAGTTTTTCACTATCCCTCTGCAGCCTATCCACAGGCACAACAGCTTTGGGGATCTCTGCTTTCCCAGAGACTCAGCATGTCACGGTGCTCGCTCTCGGCAGAAGCTTTTTTCTGAGAAGGCAAACTTACGGCTCCTTCTCCCACAGGGAAGGTGCCAGCCCTGCAAACTAATGCAGTTTTTCACTATCCCTCTGCAGCCTATCCACAGGCACAACAGCTTTGGGGATCTCTGCTTTCCCAGAGACTCAGCATGTCACGGTGCTCACTCTCGCCAGAGCCTTTTTCTGAAAAGGCAAACTTACGGCTCCTTCTCCCACAGGGAAGGTGCCAGCCCTGAAAAATCTTGCTGGTATTCACTATCCCTCTGCAGCCTATCCACAGGCACAACAGCTTTGGGGATCTCTGCTTTCCCAGAGACTCAGCATGTCACGGTGCTCGCTCTCGGCAGAAGCTTTTTTCTGAAAAGGCAAACTTACGGCTCCTTCTCCCACAGGGAAGGTGCCAGCCCTGAAAACTAATGCAGTTTTTCACTATCCCTCTGCAGCCTATCCACAGGCACAACAGCTTTGGGGATCTCTGCTTTCCCAGAGACTCAGCATGTCACGGTGCTCGCTCTCGGCAGAAGCTTTTTTCTGAAAAGGCAAACTTACGGCTCCTTCTCCCACAGGGAAGGTGCCAGCCCTGAAAACTAATGCAGTTTTTCACTATCCCTCTGCAGCCTATCCACAGGCACAACAGCTTTGGGGATCTCTGCTTTCCCAGAGACTCAGCATGTCACGGTGCTCGCTCTCGGCAGAAGCTTTTTTCTGAAAAGGCAAACTTACGGCTCCTTCTCCCACAGGGAAGGTGCCAGCCCTGAAAACTAATGCAGTTTTTCACTATCCCTCTGCAGCCTATCCACAGGCACAACAGCTTTTGGGATCTCTGCTTTCCCAGAGACTCAGCATGTCACGGTGCTCGCTCTCGGCAGAAGCTTTTTTCTGAAAAGGCAAACTTACGGCTCCTTCTCCCACAGGGAAGGTGCCAGCCCTGAAAACTAATGCAGTTTTTCACTATCCCTCTGCAGCCTATCCACAGGCACAACAGCTTTTGGGATCTCTGCTTTCCCAGAGACTCAGCATGTCACGGTGCTCGCTCTCGGCAGAAGCTTTTTTCTGAAAAGGCAAACTTACGGCTCCTTCTCCCACAGGGAAGGTGCCAGCCCTGAAAACTAATGCAGTTTTTCACTATCCCTCTGCAGCCTATCCACAGGCACAACAGCTTTGGGGATCTCTGCTTTCCCAGAGACTCAGCATGTCACGGTGCTCGCTCTCGGCAGAAGCTTTTTTCTGAGAAGGCAAACTTACGGCTCCTTCTCCCACAGGGAAGGTGCCAGCCCTGAAAACTAATGCAGTTTTTCACTATCCCTCTGCAGCCTATCCACAGGCACAACAGCTTTGGGGATCTCTGCTTTCCCAGAGACTCAGCATGTCACGGTGCTCGCTCTCGGCAGAAGCTTTTTTCTGAGAAGGCAAACTTACGGCTCCTTCTCCCACAGGGAAGGTGCCAGCCCTGAAAACTAATGCAGTTTTTCACTATCCCTCTGCAGCCTATCCACAGGCACAACAGCTTTGGGGATCTCTGCTTTCCCAGAGACTCAGCATGTCACGGTGCTCGCTCTCGGCAGAAGCTTTTTTCTGAAAAGGCAAACTTACGGCTCCTTCTCCCACAGGGAAGGTGCCAGCCCTGAAAACTAATGCAGTTTTTCACTATCCCTCTGCAGCCTATCCACAGGCACAACAGCTTTGGGGATCTCTGCTTTCCCAGAGACTCAGCATGTCACGGTGCTCGCTCTCGGCAGAAGCTTTTTTCTGAGAAGGCAAACTTACGGCTCCTTCTCCCACAGGGAAGGTGCCAGCCCTGAAAACTAATGCAGTTTTTCACTATCCCTCTGCAGCCTATCCACAGGCACAACAGCTTTGGGGATCTCTGCTTTCCCAGAGACTCAGCATGTCACGGTGCTCGCTCTCGGCAGAAGCTTTTTTCTGAAAAGGCAAACTTACGGCTCCTTCTCCCACAGGGAAGGTGCCAGCCCTGAAAACTAATGCAGTTTTTCACTATCCCTCTGCAGCCTATCCACAGGCACAACAGCTTTGGGGATCTCTGCTTTCCCAGAGACTCAGCATGTCACGGTGCTCGCTCTCGGCAGAAGCTTTTTTCTGAAAAGGCAAACTTACGGCTCCTTCTCCCACAGGGAAGGTGCCAGCCCTGAAAACTAATGCAGTTTTTCACTATCCCTCTGCAGCCTATCCACAGGCACAACAGCTTTGGGGATCTCTGCTTTCCCAGAGACTCAGCATGTCACGGTGCTCGCTCTCGGCAGAAGCTTTTTTCTGAAAAGGCAAACTTACGGCTCCTTCTCCCACAGGGAAGGTGCCAGCCCTGAAAACTAATGCAGTTTTTCACTATCCCTCTGCAGCCTATCCACAGGCACAACAGCTTTGGGGATCTCTGCTTTCCCAGAGACTCAGCATGTCACGGTGCTCGCTCTCGGCAGAAGCTTTTTTCTGAAAAGGCAAACTTACGGCTCCTTCTCCCACAGGGAAGGTGCCAGCCCTGAAAACTAATGCAGTTTTTCACTATCCCTCTGCAGCCTATCCACAGGCACAACAGCTTTGGGGATCTCTGCTTTCCCAGAGACTCAGCATGTCACGGTGCTCGCTCTCGGCAGAAGCTTTTTTCTGAAAAGGCAAACTTACGGCTCCTTCTCCCACAGGGAAGGTGCCAGCCCTGAAAACTAATGCAGTTTTTCACTATCCCTCTGCAGCCTATCCACAGGCACAACAGCTATGGGGATCTCTGCTTTCCCAGAGACTCAGCATGTCACGGTGCTCGCTCTCGGCAGAAGCTTTTTTCTGAAAAGGCAAACTTACGGCTCCTTCTCCCACAGGGAAGGTGCCAGCCCTGAAAACTAATGCAGTTTTTCACTATCCCTCTGCAGCCTATCCACAGGCACAACAGCTTTGGGGATCTCTGCTTTCCCAGAGACTCAGCATGTCACGGTGCTCGCTCTCGGCAGAAGCTTTTTTCTGAAAAGGCAAACTTACGGCTCCTTCTCCCACAGGGAAGGTGCCAGCCCTGAAAACTAATGCAGTTTTTCACTATCCCTCTGCAGCCTATCCACAGGCACAACAGCTTTGGGGATCTCTGCTTTCCCAGAGACTCAGCATGTCACGGTGCTCGCTCTCGGCAGAAGCTTTTTTCTGAGAAGGCAAACTTACGGCTCCTTCTCCCACAGGGAAGGTGCCAGCCCTGAAAACTAATGCAGTTTTTCACTATCCCTCTGCAGCCTATCCACAGGCACAACAGCTTTGGGGATCTCTGCTTTCCCAGAGACTCAGCATGTCACGGTGCTCGCTCTCGGCAGAAGCTTTTTTCTGAAAAGGCAAACTTACGGCTCCTTCTCCCACAGGGAAGGTGCCAGCCCTGAAAACTAATGCAGTTTTTCACTATCCCTCTGCAGCCTATCCACAGGCACAACAGCTTTGGGGATCTCTGCTTTCCCAGAGACTCAGCATGTCACGGTGCTCGCTCTCGGCAGAAGCTTTTTTCTGAGAAGGCAAACTTACGGCTCCTTCTCCCACAGGGAAGGTGCCAGCCCTGAAAACTAATGCAGTTTTTCACTATCCCTCTGCAGCCTATCCACAGGCACAACAGCTTTGGGGATCTCTGCTTTCCCAGAGACTCAGCATGTCACGGTGCTCGCTCTCGGCAGAAGCTTTTTTCTGAAAAGGCAAACTTACGGCTCCTTCTCCCACAGGGAAGGTGCCAGCCCTGAAAACTAATGCAGTTTTTCACTATCCCTCTGCAGCCTATCCACAGGCACAACAGCTTTGGGGATCTCTGCTTTCCCAGAGACTCAGCATGTCACGGTGCTCGCTCTCGGCAGAAGCTTTTTTCTGAAAAGGCAAACTTACGGCTCCTTCTCCCACAGGGAAGGTGCCAGCCCTGAAAACTAATGCAGTTTTTCACTATCCCTCTGCAGCCTATCCACAGGCACAACAGCTTTGGGGATCTCTGCTTTCCCAGAGACTCAGCATGTCACGGTGCTCGCTCTCGGCAGAAGCTTTTTTCTGAAAAGGCAAACTTACGGCTCCTTCTCCCACAGGGAAGGTGCCAGCCCTGAAAACTAATGCAGTTTTTCACTATCCCTCTGCAGCCTATCCACAGGCACAACAGCTTTGGGGATCTCTGCTTTCCCAGAGACTCAGCATGTCACGGTGCTCGCTCTCGGCAGAAGCTTTTTTCTGAAAAGGCAAACTTACGGCTCCTTCTCCCACAGGGAAGGTGCCAGCCCTGAAAACTAATGCAGTTTTTCACTATCCCTCTGCAGCCTATCCACAGGCACAACAGCTTTGGGGATCTCTGCTTTCCCAGAGACTCAGCATGTCACGGTGCTCGCTCTCGGCAGAAGCTTTTTTCTGAAAAGGCAAACTTACGGCTCCTTCTCCCACAGGGAAGGTGCCAGCCCTGAAAACTAATGCAGTTTTTCACTATCCCTCTGCAGCCTATCCACAGGCACAACAGCTTTGGGGATCTCTGCTTTCCCAGAGACTCAGCATGTCACGGTGCTCGCTCTCGGCAGAAGCTTTTTTCTGAAAAGGCAAACTTACGGCTCCTTCTCCCACAGGGAAGGTGCCAGCCCTGAAAACTAATGCAGTTTTTCACTATCCCTCTGCAGCCTATCCACAGGCACAACAGCTTTGGGGATCTCTGCTTTCCCAGAGACTCAGCATGTCACGGTGCTCGTTCTCGGCAGAAGCTTTTTCTGATAAGGCAAAAGTGTGGCTCCTTCTCCCACAAGGAAGGTGCTAGCCCTGAAAGATCTTGCTGGTATTCACTATCCCTCTGCAGCCTATCCACAGGCACAACAGCTTTGGGGATCTCTGCTTTCCCAGAGACTCAGCATGTCACGGTGCTCGCTCTCGGCAGAAGCTTTTTTCTGAAAAGGCAAACGTCTGGCTCCTTCTCCAGCAAGGCAAGTGCCAGGCCTGAAAGATTTTGTGGTCTTCACCGCCACCTGCAGCCTATCCGCAGGCACAACAGCACTGGGGATCCTTTAGCCGCAGCAGCACTGGGGATCTCTGCTATCCCAGAGACTCAGCATGTCACGGTGCTCGTTCTCGGCAGAATCTTTTTTTCTGAAAATGCAAACGTCTGGCTCCTTCTCCCACAAGGAAGCTGCCAGACTGAAAGCTAATGCAGGTCTTCACTATCCGCCTGCAGCCTATCCACAGGCACAACAGCTTTTGGGATCTCTGCTTTCCCAGAGACTCAGCATGTCACGGTGCTCGCTCTCGGCAGAAGCTTTTTTCTGAAAAGGCAAACTTACGGCTCCTTCTCCCACAGGGAAGGTGCCAGCCCTGAAAACTAATGCAGTTTTTCACTATCCCTCTGCAGCCTATCCACAGGCACAACAGCTTTGGGGATCTCTGCTTTCCCAGAGACTCAGCATGTCACGGTGCTCGTTCTCGGCAGAAGCTTTTTCTGAGAAGGCAAAAGTGTGGCTCCTTCTCCCACAAGGAAGGTGCTAGCCCTGAAAGATCTTGCTGGTATTCACTATCCCTCTGCAGCCTATCCACAGGCACAACAGCTTTGGGGATCTCTGCTTTCCCAGAGACTCAGCATGTCACGGTGCTCGCTCTCGGCAGAAGCTTTTTTCTGAAAAAGAAAACTTTCGGCTCCTTCTCCCACAAGGAAGGTGCCAGGCCTAAAAGCTAATGCAGCTCTTCACTATCCTCCTGCAGCCTATCCACAGGCACAACAGCACTGGGGATCTCTGCTTTCCCAGAGACTCAGCATGTCACGGTGCTCGCTCTCGGCAGAAGCTTTTTTCTGAAAAGGCAAACTTACGGCTCCTTCTCCCACAGGGAAGGTGCCAGCCCTGAAAACTAATGCAGTTTTTCACTATCCCTCTGCAGCCTATCCACAGGAACAACAGCTTTGGGGATCTCTGCTTTCCCAGAGACTCAGCATGTCACGGTGCTCACTCTCGCCAGAGCCTTTTTCTGAAAAGGCAAACTTACGGCTCCTTCTCCCACAAGGAAGGTGCCAGCCCTGAAAGATCTTGCTGGTATTCACTATCCCTCTGCAGCCTATCCACAGGCACAACAGCTTTTGGGATCTCTGCTTTCCCAGAGACTCAGCATGTCACGGTGCTCGCTCTCGGCAGAAGCTTTTTTCTGAAAAGGCAAACTTACGGCTCCTTCTCCCACAGGGAAGGTGCCAGCCCTGAAAACTAATGCAGTTTTTCACTATCCCTCTGCAGCCTATCCACAGGCACAACAGCTTTGGGGATCTCTGCTTTCCCAGAGACTCAGCATGTCACGGTGCTCGCTCTCGGCAGAAGCTTTTTTCTGAAAAGGCAAACTTACGGCTCCTTCTCCCACAGGGAAGGTGCCAGCCCTGAAAACTAATGCAGTTTTTCACTATCCCTCTGCAGCCTATCCACAGGCACAACAGCTTTTGGGATCTCTGCTTTCCCAGAGACTCAGCATGTCACGGTGCTCGCTCTCGGCAGAAGCTTTTTTCTGAAAAGGCAAACTTACGGCTCCTTCTCCCACAGGGAAGGTGCCAGCCCTGAAAACTAATGCAGTTTTTCACTATCCCTCTGCAGCCTATCCACAGGCACAACAGCTTTGGGGATCTCTGCTTTCCCAGAGACTCAGCATGTCACGGTGCTCGCTCTCGGCAGAAGCTTTTTCTGAGAAGGCAAAAGTGTGGCTCCTTCTCCCACAAGGAAGGTGCTAGCCCTGAAAGATCTTGCTGGTATTCACTATCCCTCTGCAGCCTATCCACAGGCACAACAGCTTTGGGGATCTCTGCTTTCCCAGAGACTCAGCATGTCACGGTGCTCGCTCTCGGCAGAAGCTTTTTTCTGAAAAAGAAAACTTTCGGCTCCTTCTCCCACAAGGAAGGTGCCAGGCCTAAAAGCTAATGCAGCTCTTCACTATCCTCCTGCAGCCTATCCACAGGCACAACAGCACTGGGGATCTCTGCTTTCCCAGAGACTCAGCATGTCACGGTGCTCGCTCTCGGCAGAAGCTTTTTTCTGAAAAGGCAAACTTACGGCTCCTTCTCCCACAGGGAAGGTGCCAGCCCTGAAAACTAATGCAGTTTTTCACTATCCCTCTGCAGCCTATCCACAGGCACAACAGCTTTGGGGATCTCTGCTTTCCCAGAGACTCAGCATGTCACGGTGCTCACTCTCGCCAGAGCCTTTTTCTGAAAAGGCAAACTTACGGCTCCTTCTCCCACAAGGAAGGTGCCAGCCCTGAAAGATCTTGCTGGTATTCACTATCCCTCTGCAGCCTATCCACAGGCACAACAGCTTTTGGGATCTCTGCTTTCCCAGAGACTCAGCATGTCACGGTGCTCGCTCTCGGCAGAAGCTTTTTTCTGAAAAGGCAAACTTACGGCTCCTTCTCCCACAGGGAAGGTGCCAGCCCTGAAAACTAATGCAGTTTTTCACTATCCCTCTGCAGCCTATCCACAGGCACAACAGCTTTGGGGATCTCTGCTTTCCCAGAGACTCAGCATGTCACGGTGCTCGCTCTCGGCAGAAGCTTTTTTCTGAAAAGGCAAACTTACGGCTCCTTCTCCCACAGGGAAGGTGCCAGCCCTGAAAACTAATGCAGTTTTTCACTATCCCTCTGCAGCCTATCCACAGGCACAACAGCTTTGGGGATCTCTGCTTTCCCAGAGACTCAGCATGTCACGGTGCTCGCTCTCGGCAGAAGCTTTTTTCTGAAAAGGCAAACTTACGGCTCCTTCTCCCACAGGGAAGGTGCCAGCCCTGAAAACTAATGCAGTTTTTCACTATCCCTCTGCAGCCTATCCACAGGCACAACAGCTTTTGGGATCTCTGCTTTCCCAGAGACTCAGCATGTCACGGTGCTCGCTCTCGGCAAAAGCTTTTTTCTGAAAAGGCAAACTTACGGCTCCTTCTCCCACAGGGAAGGTGCCAGCCCTGAAAACTAATGCAGTTTTTCACTATCCCTCTGCAGCCTATCCACAGGCACAACAGCTTTGGGGATCTCTGCTTTCCCAGAGACTCAGCATGTCACGGTGCTCGTTCTCGGCAGAAGCTTTTTCTGATAAGGCAAAAGTGTGACTCCTTCTACCACAAGGAAGGTGCTAGCCCTGAAAGATCTTGCTGGTATTCACTATCCCTCTGCAGCCTATCCACAGGCACAACAGCTTTGGGGATCTCTGCTTTCCCAGAGACTCAGCATGTCACGGTGCTCGCTCTCGGCAGAAGCTTTTTTCTGAAAAGGCAAACTTACGGCTCCTTCTCCCACAGGGAAGGTGCCAGCCCTGAAAACTAATGCAGTTTTTCACTATCCCTCTGCAGCCTATCCACAGGCACAACAGCTTTGGGGATCTCTGCTTTCCCAGAGACTCAGCATGTCACGGTGCTCGCTCTCGGCAGAAGCTTTTTTCTGAAAAGGCAAACTTACGGCTCCTTCTCCCACAGGGAAGGTGCCAGCCCTGAAAACTAATGCAGTTTTTCACTATCCCTCTGCAGCCTATCCACAGGCACAACAGCTTTTGGGATCTCTGCTTTCCCAGAGACTCAGCATGTCACGGTGCTCGCTCTCGGCAGAAGCTTTTTTCTGAAAAGGCAAACTTACGGCTCCTTCTCCCACAGGGAAGGTGCCAGCCCTGAAAACTAATGCAGTTTTTCACTATCCCTCTGCAGCCTATCCACAGGCACAACAGCTTTGGGGATCTCTGCTTTCCCAGAGACTCAGCATGTCACGGTGCTCGCTCTCGGCAGAAGCTTTTTCTGAGAAGGCAAAAGTGTGGCTCCTTCTCCCACAAGGAAGGTGCTAGCCCTGAAAGATCTTGCTGGTATTCACTATCCCTCTGCAGCCTATCCACAGGCACAACAGCTTTGGGGATCTCTGCTTTCCCAGAGACTCAGCATGTCACGGTGCTCGCTCTCGGCAGAAGCTTTTTTCTGAAAAAGAAAACTTTCGGCTCCTTCTCCCACAAGGAAGGTGCCAGGCCTAAAAGCTAATGCAGCTCTTCACTATCCTCCTGCAGCCTATCCACAGGCACAACAGCACTGGGGATCTCTGCTTTCCCAGAGACTCAGCATGTCACGGTGCTCGCTCTCGGCAGAAGCTTTTTTCTGAAAAGGCAAACTTACGGCTCCTTCTCCCACAGGGAAGGTGCCAGCCCTGAAAACTAATGCAGTTTTTCACTATCCCTCTGCAGCCTATCCACAGGCACAACAGCTTTGGGGATCTCTGCTTTCCCAGAGACTCAGCATGTCACGGTGCTCACTCTCGCCAGAGCCTTTTTCTGAAAAGGCAAACTTACGGCTCCTTCTCCCACAAGGAAGGTGCCAGCCCTGAAAGATCTTGCTGGTATTCACTATCCCTCTGCAGCCTATCCACAGGCACAACAGCTTTTGGGATCTCTGCTTTCCCAGAGACTCAGCATGTCACGGTGCTCGCTCTCGGCAGAAGCTTTTTTCTGAAAAGGCAAACTTACGGCTCCTTCTCCCACAGGGAAGGTGCCAGCCCTGAAAACTAATGCAGTTTTTCACTATCCCTCTGCAGCCTATCCACAGGCACAACAGCTTTGGGGATCTCTGCTTTCCCAGAGACTCAGCATGTCACGGTGCTCGCTCTCGGCAGAAGCTTTTTTCTGAAAAGGCAAACTTACGGCTCCTTCTCCCACAGGGAAGGTG
The DNA here is from genome assembly GCF_929443795.1 of Astur gentilis. Lineage (NCBI taxonomy): Eukaryota > Metazoa > Chordata > Aves > Accipitriformes > Accipitridae > Astur > Astur gentilis. The sequence continues at coordinate 27,872 of NW_026061047.1, forward strand.
CCAGCCCTGAAAACTAATGCAGTTTTTCACTATCCCTCTGCAGCCTATCCACAGGCACAACAGCTTTGGGGATCTCTGCTTTCCCAGAGACTCAGCATGTCACGGTGCTCGCTCTCGGCAGAAGCTTTTTTCTGAAAAGGCAAACTTACGGCTCCTTCTCCCACAGGGAAGGTGCCAGCCCTGAAAACTAATGCAGTTTTTCACTATCCCTCTGCAGCCTATCCACAGGCACAACAGCTTTTGGGATCTCTGCTTTCCCAGAGACTCAGCATGTCACGGTGCTCGCTCTCGGCAAAAGCTTTTTTCTGAAAAGGCAAACTTACGGCTCCTTCTCCCACAGGGAAGGTGCCAGCCCTGAAAACTAATGCAGTTTTTCACTATCCCTCTGCAGCCTATCCACAGGCACAACAGCTTTGGGGATCTCTGCTTTCCCAGAGACTCAGCATGTCACGGTGCTCGTTCTCGGCAGAAGCTTTTTCTGATAAGGCAAAAGTGTGACTCCTTCTACCACAAGGAAGGTGCTAGCCCTGAAAGATCTTGCTGGTATTCACTATCCCTCTGCAGCCTATCCACAGGCACAACAGCTGTGGGGATCTCTGCTTTCCCAGAGACTCAGCATGTCACGGTGCTCGCTCTCGGCAGAAGCTTTTTTCTGAAAAGGCAAACGTCTGGCTCCTTCTCCAGCAAGGCAAGTGCCAGGCCTGAAAGATTTTGTGGTCTTCACCGCCACCTGCAGCCTATCCACAGGCACAACAGCACTGGGGATCCTTTAGCCGCAGCAGCACTGGGGATCTCTGCTATCCCAGAGACTCAGCATGTCACGGTGCTCGTTCTCGGCAGAATCTTTTTTTCTGAAAATGCAAACGTCTGGCTCCTTCTCCCACAAGGAAGCTGCCAGACTGACAGCTAATGCAGGTCTTCACTATCCGCCTGCAGCCTATCCACAGGCACAACAGCTTTTGGGATCTCTGCTTTCCCAGAGACTCAGCATGTCACGGTGCTCGCTCTCGGCAGAAGCTTTTTTCTGAAAAGGCAAACTTACGGCTCCTTCTCCCACAGGGAAGGTGCCAGCCCTGAAAACTAATGCAGTTTTTCACTATCCCTCTGCAGCCTATCCACAGGCACAACAGCTTTGGGGATCTCTGCTTTCCCAGAGACTCAGCATGTCACGGTGCTCGCTCTCGGCAGAAGCTTTTTTCTGAAAAGGCAAACTTACGGCTCCTTCTCCCACAGGGAAGGTGCCAGCCCTGAAAACTAATGCAGTTTTTCACTATCCCTCTGCAGCCTATCCACAGGCACAACAGCTTTGGGGATCTCTGCTTTCCCAGAGACTCAGCATGTCACGGTGCTCGCTCTCGGCAGAAGCTTTTTTCTGAAAAGGCAAACTTACGGCTCCTTCTCCCACAGGGAAGGTGCCAGCCCTGAAAACTAATGCAGTTTTTCACTATCCCTCTGCAGCCTATCCACAGGCACAACAGCTTTGGGGATCTCTGCTTTCCCAGAGACTCAGCATGTCACGGTGCTCACTCTCGCCAGAGCCTTTTTCTGAAAAGGCAAACTTACGGCTCCTTCTCCCACAGGGAAGGTGCCAGCCCTGAAAAATCTTACTGGTATTCACTATCCCTCTGCAGCCTATCCACAGGCACAACAGCTTTGGGGATCTCTGCTTTCCCAGAGACTCAGCATGTCACGGTGCTCGCTCTCGGCAGAAGCTTTTTTCTGAAAAGGCAAACTTACGGCTCCTTCTCCCACAGGGAAGGTGCCAGCCCTGAAAACTAATGCAGTTTTTCACTATCCCTCTGCAGCCTATCCACAGGCACAACAGCTTTTGGGATCTCTGCTTTCCCAGAGACTCAGCATGTCACGGTGCTCGCTCTCGGCAGAAGCTTTTTTCTGAAAAGGCAAACTTACGGCTCCTTCTCCCACAGGGAAGGTGCCAGCCCTGCAAACTAATGCAGTTTTTCACTATCCCTCTGCAGCCTATCCACAGGCACAACAGCTTTGGGGATCTCTGCTTTCCCAGAGACTCAGCATGTCACGGTGCTCGCTCTCGGCAGAAGCTTTTTTCTGAAAAGGCAAACTTACGGCTCCTTCTCCCACAGGGAAGGTGCCAGCCCTGAAAACTAATGCAGTTTTTCACTATCCCTCTGCAGCCTATCCACAGGCACAACAGCTTTGGGGATCTCTGCTTTCCCAGAGACTCAGCATGTCACGGTGCTCGCTCTCGGCAGAAGCTTTTTTCTGAAAAGGCAAACTTACGGCTCCTTCTCCCACAGGGAAGGTGCCAGCCCTGAAAACTAATGCAGTTTTTCACTATCCCTCTGCAGCCTATCCACAGGCACAACAGCTTTGGGGATCTCTGCTTTCCCAGAGACTCAGCATGTCACGGTGCTCAATCTCGCCAGAGCCTTTTTCTGAAAAGGCAAACTTACGGCTCCTTCTCCCACAGGGAAGGTGCCAGCCCTGAAAGATCTTACTGGTATTCACTATCCCTCTGCAGCCTATCCACAGGCACAACAGCTTTGGGGATCTCTGCTTTCCCAGAGACTCAGCATGTCACGGTGCTCGCTCTCGGCAGAAGCTTTTTTCTGAAAAGGCAAACTTACGGCTCCTTCTCCCACAGGGAAGGTGCCAGCCCTGAAAACTAATGCAGTTTTTCACTATCCCTCTGCAGCCTATCCACAGGCACAACAGCTTTGGGGATCTCTGCTTTCCCAGAGACTCAGCATGTCACGGTGCTCGCTCTCGGCAGAAGCTTTTTTCTGAAAAGGCAAACTTACGGCTCCTTCTCCCACAGGGAAGGTGCCAGCCCTGAAAACTAATGCAGTTTTTCACTATCCCTCTGCAGCCTATCCACAGGCACAACAGCTTTGGGGATCTCTGCTTTCCCAGAGACTCAGCATGTCACGGTGCTCGCTCTCGGCAGAAGCTTTTTTCTGAGAAGGCAAACTTACGGCTCCTTCTCCCACAGGGAAGGTGCCAGCCCTGAAAACTAATGCAGTTTTTCACTATCCCTCTGCAGCCTATCCACAGGCACAACAGCTTTTGGGATCTCTGCTTTCCCAGAGACTCAGCGTGTCACGGTGCTCAATCTCGCCAGAGCCTTTTTCTGAAAAGGCAAACTTACGGCTCCTTCTCCCACAAGGAAGGTGCCAGCCCTGAAAGATCTTACTGGTATTCACTATCCCTCTGCAGCCTATCCACAGGCACAACAGCTTTGGGGATCTCTGCTTTCCCAGAGACTCAGCATGTCACGGTGCTCGCTCTCGGCAGAAGCTTTTTTCTGAAAAGGCAAACTTACGGCTCCTTCTCCCACAGGGAAGGTGCCAGCCCTGAAAACTAATGCAGTTTTTCACTATCCCTCTGCAGCCTATCCACAGGCACAACAGCTTTGGGGATCTCTGCTTTCCCAGAGACTCAGCATGTCACGGTGCTCGCTCTCGGCAGAAGCTTTTTTCTGAAAAGGCAAACTTACGGCTCCTTCTCCCACAGGGAAGGTGCCAGCCCTGAAAACTAATGCAGTTTTTCACTATCCCTCTGCAGCCTATCCACAGGCACAACAGCTTTGGGGATCTCTGCTTTCCCAGAGACTCAGCATGTCACGGTGCTCGCTCTCGGCAGAAGCTTTTTTCTGAAAAGGCAAACTTACGGCTCCTTCTCCCACAGGGAAGGTGCCAGCCCTGAAAACTAATGCAGTTTTTCACTATCCCTCTGCAGCCTATCCACAGGCACAACAGCTTTGGGGATCTCTGCTTTCCCAGAGACTCAGCATGTCACGGTGCTCGCTCTCGGCAGAAGCTTTTTTCTGAAAAGGCAAACTTACGGCTCCTTCTCCCACAGGGAAGGTGCCAGCCCTGAAAACTAATGCAGTTTTTCACTATCCCTCTGCAGCCTATCCACAGGCACAACAGCTTTGGGGATCTCTGCTTTCCCAGAGACTCAGCATGTCACGGTGCTCGCTCTCGGCAGAAGCTTTTTTCTGAAAAGGCAAACTTACGGCTCCTTCTCCCACAGGGAAGGTGCCAGCCCTGAAAACTAATGCAGTTTTTCACTATCCCTCTGCAGCCTATCCACAGGCACAACAGCTTTGGGGATCTCTGCTTTCCCAGAGACTCAGCATGTCACGGTGCTCGCTCTCGGCAGAAGCTTTTTTCTGAAAAGGCAAACTTACGGCTCCTTCTCCCACAGGGAAGGTGCCAGCCCTGAAAACTAATGCAGTTTTTCACTATCCCTCTGCAGCCTATCCACAGGCACAACAGCTTTGGGGATCTCTGCTTTCCCAGAGACTCAGCATGTCACGGTGCTCGCTCTCGGCAGAAGCTTTTTTCTGAAAAGGCAAACTTACGGCTCCTTCTCCCACAGGGAAGGTGCCAGCCCTGAAAACTAATGCAGTTTTTCACTATCCCTCTGCAGCCTATCCACAGGCACAACAGCTTTGGGGATCTCTGCTTTCCCAGAGACTCAGCATGTCACGGTGCTCGCTCTCGGCAGAAGCTTTTTTCTGAAAAGGCAAACTTACGGCTCCTTCTCCCACAGGGAAGGTGCCAGCCCTGAAAACTAATGCAGTTTTTCACTATCCCTCTGCAGCCTATCCACAGGCACAACAGCTTTGGGGATCTCTGCTTTCCCAGAGACTCAGCATGTCACGGTGCTCGCTCTCGGCAGAAGCTTTTTTCTGAGAAGGCAAACTTACGGCTCCTTCTCCCACAGGGAAGGTGCCAGCCCTGAAAACTAATGCAGTTTTTCACTATCCCTCTGCAGCCTATCCACAGGCACAACAGCTTTGGGGATCTCTGCTTTCCCAGAGACTCAGCATGTCACGGTGCTCGCTCTCGGCAGAAGCTTTTTTCTGAAAAAGAAAACTTTCGGCTCCTTCTCCCTCAGGGAAGGTGCCAGCCCTGAAAACTAATGCAGTTTTTCACTATCCCTCTGCAGCCTATCCACAGGCACAACAGCTTTGGGGATCTCTGCTTTCCCAGAGACTCAGCATGTCACGGTGCTCGCTCTCGGCAGAAGCTTTTTTCTGAAAAGGCAAACTTACGGCTCCTTCTCCCACAGGGAAGGTGCCAGCCCTGAAAACTAATGCAGTTTTTCACTATCCCTCTGCAGCCTATCCACAGGCACAACAGCTTTGGGGATCTCTGCTTTCCCAGAGACTCAGCATGTCACGGTGCTCGCTCTCGGCAGAAGCTTTTTTCTGAAAAGGCAAACTTACGGCTCCTTCTCCCACAGGGAAGGTGCCAGCCCTGAAAACTAATGCAGTTTTTCACTATCCCTCTGCAGCCTATCCACAGGCACAACAGCTTTGGGGATCTCTGCTTTCCCAGAGACTCAGCATGTCACGGTGCTCGCTCTCGGCAGAAGCTTTTTTCTGAAAAGGCAAACTTACGGCTCCTTCTCCCACAGGGAAGGTGCCAGCCCTGAAAACTAATTCAGTTTTTCACTATCCCTCTGCAGCCTATCCACAGGCACAACAGCTTTGGGGATCTCTGCTTTCCCAGAGACTCAGCATGTCACGGTGCTCGCTCTCGGCAGAAGCTTTTTTCTGAGAAGGCAAACTTACGGCTCCTTCTCCCACAGGGAAGGTGCCAGCCCTGCAAACTAATGCAGTTTTTCACTATCCCTCTGCAGCCTATCCACAGGCACAACAGCTTTGGGGATCTCTGCTTTCCCAGAGACTCAGCATGTCACGGTGCTCGCTCTCGGCAGAAGCTTTTTTCTGAAAAAGAAAACTTTCGGCTCCTTCTCCCTCAGGGAAGGTGCCAGCCCTGAAAACTAATGCAGTTTTTCACTATCCCTCTGCAGCCTATCCACAGGCACAACAGCTTTGGGGATCTCTGCTTTCCCAGAGACTCAGCATGTCACGGTGCTCGCTCTCGGCAGAAGCTTTTTTCTGAAAAGGCAAACTTACGGCTCCTTCTCCCACAGGGAAGGTGCCAGCCCTGAAAACTAATGCAGTTTTTCACTATCCCTCTGCAGCCTATCCACAGGCACAACAGCTTTGGGGATCTCTGCTTTCCCAGAGACTCAGCATGTCACGGTGCTCGCTCTCGGCAGAAGCTTTTTTCTGAAAAGGCAAACTTACGGCTCCTTCTCCCACAGGGAAGGTGCCAGCCCTGAAAACTAATGCAGTTTTTCACTATCCCTCTGCAGCCTATCCACAGGCACAACAGCTTTGGGGATCTCTGCTTTCCCAGAGACTCAGCATGTCACGGTGCTCGCTCTCGGCAGAAGCTTTTTTCTGAGAAGGCAAACTTACGGCTCCTTCTCCCACAGGGAAGGTGCCAGCCCTGAAAACTAATGCAGTTTTTCACTATCCCTCTGCAGCCTATCCACAGGCACAACAGCTTTGGGGATCTCTGCTTTCCCAGAGACTCAGCATGTCACGGTGCTCGCTCTCGGCAGAAGCTTTTTTCTGAAAAAGAAAACTTTCGGCTCCTTCTCCCTCAGGGAAGGTGCCAGCCCTGAAAACTAATGCAGTTTTTCACTATCCCTCTGCAGCCTATCCACAGGCACAACAGCTTTGGGGATCTCTGCTTTCCCAGAGACTCAGCATGTCACGGTGCTCGCTCTCGGCAGAAGCTTTTTTCTGAGAAGGCAAACTTACGGCTCCTTCTCCCACAGGGAAGGTGCCAGCCCTGAAAACTAATGCAGTTTTTCACTATCCCTCTGCAGCCTATCCACAGGCACAACAGCTTTGGGGATCTCTGCTTTCCCAGAGACTCAGCATGTCACGGTGCTCGCTCTCGGCAGAAGCTTTTTTCTGAGAAGGCAAACTTACGGCTCCTTCTCCCACAGGGAAGGTGCCAGCCCTGAAAACTAATGCAGTTTTTCACTATCCCTCTGCAGCCTATCCACAGGCACAACAGCTTTGGGGATCTCTGCTTTCCCAGAGACTCAGCATGTCACGGTGCTCGCTCTCGGCAGAAGCTTTTTTCTGAAAAAGAAAACTTTCGGCTCCTTCTCCCTCAGGGAAGGTGCCAGCCCTGAAAACTAATGCAGTTTTTCACTATCCCTCTGCAGCCTATCCACAGGCACAACAGCTTTGGGGATCTCTGCTTTCCCAGAGACTCAGCATGTCACGGTGCTCGCTCTCGGCAGAAGCTTTTTTCTGAAAAAGAAAACTTTCGGCTCCTTCTCCCTCAGGGAAGGTGCCAGCCCTGAAAACTAATGCAGTTTTTCACTATCCCTCTGCAGCCTATCCACAGGCACAACAGCTTTGGGGATCTCTGCTTTCCCAGAGACTCAGCATGTCACGGTGCTCGCTCTCGGCAGAAGCTTTTTTCTGAAAAGGCAAACTTACGGCTCCTTCTCCCACAGGGAAGGTGCCAGCCCTGAAAACTAATGCAGTTTTTCACTATCCCTCTGCAGCCTATCCACAGGCACAACAGCTTTGGGGATCTCTGCTTTCCCAGAGACTCAGCATGTCACGGTGCTCGCTCTCGGCAGAAGCTTTTTTCTGAAAAGGCAAACTTACGGCTCCTTCTCCCACAGGGAAGGTGCCAGCCCTGAAAACTAATGCAGTTTTTCACTATCCCTCTGCAGCCTATCCACAGGCACAACAGCTTTGGGGATCTCTGCTTTCCCAGAGACTCAGCATGTCACGGTGCTCGCTCTCGGCAGAAGCTTTTTTCTGAGAAGGCAAACTTACGGCTCCTTCTCCCACAGGGAAGGTGCCAGCCCTGAAAACTAATGCAGTTTTTCACTATCCCTCTGCAGCCTATCCACAGGCACAACAGCTTTGGGGATCTCTGCTTTCCCAGAGACTCAGCATGTCACGGTGCTCGCTCTCGGCAGAAGCTTTTTTCTGAAAAAGAAAACTTTCGGCTCCTTCTCCCTCAGGGAAGGTGCCAGCCCTGAAAACTAATGCAGTTTTTCACTATCCCTCTGCAGCCTATCCACAGGCACAACAGCTTTGGGGATCTCTGCTTTCCCAGAGACTCAGCATGTCACGGTGCTCGCTCTCGGCAGAAGCTTTTTTCTGAAAAAGAAAACTTTCGGCTCCTTCTCCCTCAGGGAAGGTGCCAGCCCTGAAAACTAATGCAGTTTTTCACTATCCCTCTGCAGCCTATCCACAGGCACAACAGCTTTGGGGATCTCTGCTTTCCCAGAGACTCAGCATGTCACGGTGCTCGCTCTCGGCAGAAGCTTTTTTCTGAAAAAGAAAACTTTCGGCTCCTTCTCCCTCAGGGAAGGTGCCAGCCCTGAAAACTAATGCAGTTTTTCACTATCCCTCTGCAGCCTATCCACAGGCACAACAGCTTTGGGGATCTCTGCTTTCCCAGAGACTCAGCATGTCACGGTGCTCGCTCTCGGCAGAAGCTTTTTTCTGAAAAAGAAAACTTTCGGCTCCTTCTCCCTCAGGGAAGGTGCCAGCCCTGAAAACTAATGCAGTTTTTCACTATCCCTCTGCAGCCTATCCACAGGCACAACAGCTTTGGGGATCTCTGCTTTCCCAGAGACTCAGCATGTCACGGTGCTCGCTCTCGGCAGAAGCTTTTTTCTGAGAAGGCAAACTTACGGCTCCTTCTCCCACAGGGAAGGTGCCAGCCCTGAAAACTAATGCAGTTTTTCACTATCCCTCTGCAGCCTATCCACAGGCACAACAGCTTTGGGGATCTCTGCTTTCCCAGAGACTCAGCATGTCACGGTGCTCGCTCTCGGCAGAAGCTTTTTTCTGAAAAGGCAAACTTACGGCTCCTTCTCCCACAGGGAAGGTGCCAGCCCTGAAAACTAATGCAGTTTTTCACTATCCCTCTGCAGCCTATCCACAGGCACAACAGCTTTGGGGATCTCTGCTTTCCCAGAGACTCAGCATGTCACGGTGCTCGCTCTCGGCAGAAGCTTTTTTCTGAAAAGGCAAACTTACGGCTCCTTCTCCCACAGGGAAGGTGCCAGCCCTGAAAACTAATGCAGTTTTTCACTATCCCTCTGCAGCCTATCCACAGGCACAACAGCTTTTGGGATCTCTGCTTTCCCAGAGACTCAGCATGTCACGGTGCTCGCTCTCGGCAGAAGCTTTTTTCTGAAAAGGCAAACTTACGGCTCCTTCTCCCACAGGGAAGGTGCCAGCCCTGAAAACTAATGCAGTTTTTCACTATCCCTCTGCAGCCTATCCACAGGCACAACAGCTTTTGGGATCTCTGCTTTCCCAGAGACTCAGCATGTCACGGTGCTCGCTCTCGGCAGAAGCTTTTTTCTGAAAAGGCAAACTTACGGCTCCTTCTCCCACAGGGAAGGTGCCAGCCCTGAAAACTAATGCAGTTTTTCACTATCCCTCTGCAGCCTATCCACAGGCACAACAGCTTTGGGGATCTCTGCTTTCCCAGAGACTCAGCATGTCACGGTGCTCGCTCTCGGCAGAAGCTTTTTTCTGAAAAGGCAAACTTACGGCTCCTTCTCCCACAGGGAAGGTGCCAGCCCTGAAAACTAATGCAGTTTTTCACTATCCCTCTGCAGCCTATCCACAGGCACAACAGCTTTGGGGATCTCTGCTTTCCCAGAGACTCAGCATGTCACGGTGCTCGCTCTCGGCAGAAGCTTTTTTCTGAGAAGGCAAACTTACGGCTCCTTCTCCCACAGGGAAGGTGCCAGCCCTGAAAACTAATGCAGTTTTTCACTATCCCTCTGCAGCCTATCCACAGGCACAACAGCTTTGGGGATCTCTGCTTTCCCAGAGACTCAGCATGTCACGGTGCTCACTCTCGCCAGAGCCTTTTTCTGAAAAGGCAAACTTACGGCTCCTTCTCCCACAGGGAAGGTGCCAGCCCTGAAAAATCTTGCTGGTATTCACTATCCCTCTGCAGCCTATCCACAGGCACAACAGCTTTGGGGATCTCTGCTTTCCCAGAGACTCAGCATGTCACGGTGCTCGCTCTCGGCAGAAGCTTTTTTCTGAAAAGGCAAACTTACGGCTCCTTCTCCCACAGGGAAGGTGCCAGCCCTGAAAACTAATGCAGTTTTTCACTATCCCTCTGCAGCCTATCCACAGGCACAACAGCTTTGGGGATCTCTGCTTTCCCAGAGACTCAGCATGTCACGGTGCTCGCTCTCGGCAGAAGCTTTTTTCTGAAAAGGCAAACTTACGGCTCCTTCTCCCACAGGGAAGGTGCCAGCCCTGAAAACTAATGCAGTTTTTCACTATCCCTCTGCAGCCTATCCACAGGCACAACAGCTTTGGGCATCTCTGCTTTCCCAGAGACTCAGCATGTCACGGTGCTCGCTCTCGGCAGAAGCTTTTTTCTGAAAAGGCAAACTTACGGCTCCTTCTCCCACAGGGAAGGTGCCAGCCCTGAAAACTAATGCAGTTTTTCACTATCCCTCTGCAGCCTATCCACAGGCACAACAGCTTTGGGGATCTCTGCTTTCCCAGAGACTCAGCATGTCACGGTGCTCGCTCTCGGCAGAAGCTTTTTTCTGAAAAGGCAAACTTACGGCTCCTTCTCCCACAGGGAAGGTGCCAGCCCTGAAAACTAATGCAGTTTTTCACTATCCCTCTGCAGCCTATCCACAGGCACAACAGCTTTGGGGATCTCTGCTTTCCCAGAGACTCAGCATGTCACGGTGCTCGCTCTCGGCAGAAGCTTTTTTCTGAAAAGGCAAACTTACGGCTCCTTCTCCCACAGGGAAGGTGCCAGCCCTGAAAACTAATGCAGTTTTTCACTATCCCTCTGCAGCCTATCCACAGGCACAACAGCTTTGGGGATCTCTGCTTTCCCAGAGACTCAGCATGTCACGGTGCTCGCTCTCGGCAGAAGCTTTTTTCTGAGAAGGCAAACTTACGGCTCCTTCTCCCACAGGGAAGGTGCCAGCCCTGAAAACTAATGCAGTTTTTCACTATCCCTCTGCAGCCTATCCACAGGCACAACAGCTTTGGGGATCTCTGCTTTCCCAGAGACTCAGCATGTCACGGTGCTCGCTCTCGGCAGAAGCTTTTTTCTGAAAAAGAAAACTTTCGGCTCCTTCTCCCTCAGGGAAGGTGCCAGCCCTGAAAACTAATGCAGTTTTTCACTATCCCTCTGCAGCCTATCCACAGGCACAACAGCTTTGGGGATCTCTGCTTTCCCAGAGACTCAGCATGTCACGGTGCTCGCTCTCGGCAGAAGCTTTTTTCTGAAAAAGAAAACTTTCGGCTCCTTCTCCCTCAGGGAAGGTGCCAGCCCTGAAAACTAATGCAGTTTTTCACTATCCCTCTGCAGCCTATCCACAGGCACAACAGCTTTGGGGATCTCTGCTTTCCCAGAGACTCAGCATGTCACGGTGCTCGCTCTCGGCAGAAGCTTTTTTCTGAAAAGGCAAACTTACGGCTCCTTCTCCCACAGGGAAGGTGCCAGCCCTGAAAACTAATGCAGTTTTTCACTATCCCTCTGCAGCCTATCCACAGGCACAACAGCTTTGGGGATCTCTGCTTTCCCAGAGACTCAGCATGTCACGGTGCTCGCTCTCGGCAGAAGCTTTTTTCTGAAAAGGCAAACTTACGGCTCCTTCTCCCACAGGGAAGGTGCCAGCCCTGAAAACTAATGCAGTTTTTCACTATCCCTCTGCAGCCTATCCACAGGCACAACAGCTTTGGGGATCTCTGCTTTCCCAGAGACTCAGCATGTCACGGTGCTCGCTCTCGGCAGAAGCTTTTTTCTGAGAAGGCAAACTTACGGCTCCTTCTCCCACAGGGAAGGTGCCAGCCCTGAAAACTAATGCAGTTTTTCACTATCCCTCTGCAGCCTATCCACAGGCACAACAGCTTTGGGGATCTCTGCTTTCCCAGAGACTCAGCATGTCACGGTGCTCGCTCTCGGCAGAAGCTTTTTTCTGAAAAAGAAAACTTTCGGCTCCTTCTCCCTCAGGGAAGGTGCCAGCCCTGAAAACTAATGCAGTTTTTCACTATCCCTCTGCAGCCTATCCACAGGCACAACAGCTTTGGGGATCTCTGCTTTCCCAGAGACTCAGCATGTCACGGTGCTCGCTCTCGGCAGAAGCTTTTTTCTGAAAAAGAAAACTTTCGGCTCCTTCTCCCTCAGGGAAGGTGCCAGCCCTGAAAACTAATGCAGTTTTTCACTATCCCTCTGCAGCCTATCCACAGGCACAACAGCTTTGGGGATCTCTGCTTTCCCAGAGACTCAGCATGTCACGGTGCTCGCTCTCGGCAGAAGCTTTTTTCTGAAAAAGAAAACTTTCGGCTCCTTCTCCCTCAGGGAAGGTGCCAGCCCTGAAAACTAATGCAGTTTTTCACTATCCCTCTGCAGCCTATCCACAGGCACAACAGCTTTGGGGATCTCTGCTTTCCCAGAGACTCAGCATGTCACGGTGCTCGCTCTCGGCAGAAGCTTTTTTCTGAAAAAGAAAACTTTCGGCTCCTTCTCCCTCAGGGAAGGTGCCAGCCCTGAAAACTAATGCAGTTTTTCACTATCCCTCTGCAGCCTATCCACAGGCACAACAGCTTTGGGGATCTCTGCTTTCCCAGAGACTCAGCATGTCACGGTGCTCGCTCTCGGCAGAAGCTTTTTTCTGAGAAGGCAAACTTACGGCTCCTTCTCCCACAGGGAAGGTGCCAGCCCTGAAAACTAATGCAGTTTTTCACTATCCCTCTGCAGCCTATCCACAGGCACAACAGCTTTGGGGATCTCTGCTTTCCCAGAGACTCAGCATGTCACGGTGCTCGCTCTCGGCAGAAGCTTTTTTCTGAAAAGGCAAACTTACGGCTCCTTCTCCCACAGGGAAGGTGCCAGCCCTGAAAACTAATGCAGTTTTTCACTATCCCTCTGCAGCCTATCCACAGGCACAACAGCTTTGGGGATCTCTGCTTTCCCAGAGACTCAGCATGTCACGGTGCTCGCTCTCGGCAGAAGCTTTTTTCTGAAAAGGCAAACTTACGGCTCCTTCTCCCACAGGGAAGGTGCCAGCCCTGAAAACTAATGCAGTTTTTCACTATCCCTCTGCAGCCTATCCACAGGCACAACAGCTTTTGGGATCTCTGCTTTCCCAGAGACTCAGCATGTCACGGTGCTCGCTCTCGGCAGAAGCTTTTTTCTGAAAAGGCAAACTTACGGCTCCTTCTCCCACAGGGAAGGTGCCAGCCCTGAAAACTAATGCAGTTTTTCACTATCCCTCTGCAGCCTATCCACAGGCACAACAGCTTTTGGGATCTCTGCTTTCCCAGAGACTCAGCATGTCACGGTGCTCGCTCTCGGCAGAAGCTTTTTTCTGAAAAGGCAAACTTACGGCTCCTTCTCCCACAGGGAAGGTGCCAGCCCTGAAAACTAATGCAGTTTTTCACTATCCCTCTGCAGCCTATCCACAGGCACAACAGCTTTGGGGATCTCTGCTTTCCCAGAGACTCAGCATGTCACGGTGCTCGCTCTCGGCAGAAGCTTTTTTCTGAAAAGGCAAACTTACGGCTCCTTCTCCCACAGGGAAGGTGCCAGCCCTGAAAACTAATGCAGTTTTTCACTATCCCTCTGCAGCCTATCCACAGGCACAACAGCTTTGGGGATCTCTGCTTTCCCAGAGACTCAGCATGTCACGGTGCTCGCTCTCGGCAGAAGCTTTTTTCTGAGAAGGCAAACTTACGGCTCCTTCTCCCACAGGGAAGGTGCCAGCCCTGAAAACTAATGCAGTTTTTCACTATCCCTCTGCAGCCTATCCACAGGCACAACAGCTTTGGGGATCTCTGCTTTCCCAGAGACTCAGCATGTCACGGTGCTCGCTCTCGGCAGAAGCTTTTTTCTGAAAAGGCAAACTTACGGCTCCTTCTCCCACAGGGAAGGTGCCAGCCCTGAAAACTAATGCAGTTTTTCACTATCCCTCTGCAGCCTATCCACAGGCACAACAGCTTTGGGGATCTCTGCTTTCCCAGAGACTCAGCATGTCACGGTGCTCGCTCTCGGCAGAAGCTTTTTTCTGAGAAGGCAAACTTACGGCTCCTTCTCCCACAGGGAAGGTGCCAGCCCTGAAAACTAATGCAGTTTTTCACTATCCCTCTGCAGCCTATCCACAGGCACAACAGCTTTGGGGATCTCTGCTTTCCCAGAGACTCAGCATGTCACGGTGCTCGCTCTCGGCAGAAGCTTTTTTCTGAAAAGGCAAACTTACGGCTCCTTCTCCCACAGGGAAGGTGCCAGCCCTGAAAACTAATGCAGTTTTTCACTATCCCTCTGCAGCCTATCCACAGGCACAACAGCTTTGGGGATCTCTGCTTTCCCAGAGACTCAGCATGTCACGGTGCTCGCTCTCGGCAGAAGCTTTTTTCTGAAAAGGCAAACTTACGGCTCCTTCTCCCACAGGGAAGGTGCCAGCCCTGAAAACTAATGCAGTTTTTCACTATCCCTCTGCAGCCTATCCACAGGCACAACAGCTTTGGGGATCTCTGCTTTCCCAGAGACTCAGCATGTCACGGTGCTCGCTCTCGGCAGAAGCTTTTTTCTGAAAAGGCAAACTTACGGCTCCTTCTCCCACAGGGAAGGTGCCAGCCCTGAAAACTAATGCAGTTTTTCACTATCCCTCTGCAGCCTATCCACAGGCACAACAGCTTTGGGGATCTCTGCTTTCCCAGAGACTCAGCATGTCACGGTGCTCGCTCTCGGCAGAAGCTTTTTTCTGAAAAGGCAAACTTACGGCTCCTTCTCCCACAGGGAAGGTGCCAGCCCTGAAAACTAATGCAGTTTTTCACTATCCCTCTGCAGCCTATCCACAGGCACAACAGCTTTGGGGATCTCTGCTTTCCCAGAGACTCAGCATGTCACGGTGCTCGTTCTCGGCAGAAGCTTTTTCTGATAAGGCAAAAGTGTGGCTCCTTCTCCCACAAGGAAGGTGCTAGCCCTGAAAGATCTTGCTGGTATTCACTATCCCTCTGCAGCCTATCCACAGGCACAACAGCTTTGGGGATCTCTGCTTTCCCAGAGACTCAGCATGTCACGGTGCTCGCTCTCGGCAGAAGCTTTTTTCTGAAAAGGCAAACGTCTGGCTCCTTCTCCAGCAAGGCAAGTGCCAGGCCTGAAAGATTTTGTGGTCTTCACCGCCACCTGCAGCCTATCCACAGGCACAACAGCACTGGGGATCCTTTAGCCGCAGCAGCACTGGGGATCTCTGCTATCCCAGAGACTCAGCATGTCACGGTGCTCGTTTTCGGCAGAATCTTTTTTTCTGAAAATGCAAACGTCTGGCTCCTTCTCCCACAAGGAAGCTGCCAGACTGAAAGCTAATGCAGGTCTTCACTATCCGCCTGCAGCCTATCCACAGGCACAACAGCTTTTGGGATCTCTGCTTTCCCAGAGACTCAGCATGTCACGGTGCTCGCTCTCGGCAGAAGCTTTTTTCTGAAAAGGCAAACTTACGGCTCCTTCTCCCACAGGGAAGGTGCCAGCCCTGAAAACTAATGCAGTTTTTCACTATCCCTCTGCAGCCTATCCACAGGCACAACAGCTTTGGGGATCTCTGCTTTCCCAGAGACTCAGCATGTCACGGTGCTCGTTCTCGGCAGAAGCTTTTTCTGAGAAGGCAAAAGTGTGGCTCCTTCTCCCACAAGGAAGGTGCTAGCCCTGAAAGATCTTGCTGGTATTCACTATCCCTCTGCAGCCTATCCACAGGCACAACAGCTTTGGGGATCTCTGCTTTCCCAGAGACTCAGCATGTCACGGTGCTCGCTCTCGGCAGAAGCTTTTTTCTGAAAAAGAAAACTTTCGGCTCCTTCTCCCACAAGGAAGGTGCCAGGCCTAAAAGCTAATGCAGCTCTTCACTATCCTCCTGCAGCCTATCCACAGGCACAACAGCACTGGGGATCTCTGCTTTCCCAGAGACTCAGCATGTCACGGTGCTCGCTCTCGGCAGAAGCTTTTTTCTGAAAAGGCAAACTTACGGCTCCTTCTCCCACAGGGAAGGTGCCAGCCCTGAAAACTAATGCAGTTTTTCACTATCCCTCTGCAGCCTATCCACAGGAACAACAGCTTTGGGGATCTCTGCTTTCCCAGAGACTCAGCATGTCACGGTGCTCACTCTCGCCAGAGCCTTTTTCTGAAAAGGCAAACTTACGGCTCCTTCTCCCACAAGGAAGGTGCCAGCCCTGAAAGATCTTGCTGGTATTCACTATCCCTCTGCAGCCTATCCACAGGCACAACAGCTTTTGGGATCTCTGCTTTCCCAGAGACTCAGCATGTCACGGTGCTCGCTCTCGGCAGAAGCTTTTTTCTGAAAAGGCAAACTTACGGCTCCTTCTCCCACAGGGAAGGTGCCAGCCCTGAAAACTAATGCAGTTTTTCACTATCCCTCTGCAGCCTATCCACAGGCACAACAGCTTTGGGGATCTCTGCTTTCCCAGAGACTCAGCATGTCACGGTGCTCGCTCTCGGCAGAAGCTTTTTTCTGAAAAGGCAAACTTACGGCTCCTTCTCCCACAGGGAAGGTGCCAGCCCTGAAAACTAATGCAGTTTTTCACTATCCCTCTGCAGCCTATCCACAGGCACAACAGCTTTGGGGATCTCTGCTTTCCCAGAGACTCAGCATGTCACGGTGCTCGCTCTCGGCAGAAGCTTTTTTCTGAAAAGGCAAACTTACGGCTCCTTCTCCCACAGGGAAGGTGCCAGCCCTGAAAACTAATGCAGTTTTTCACTATCCCTCTGCAGCCTATCCACAGGCACAACAGCTTTTGGGATCTCTGCTTTCCCAGAGACTCAGCATGTCACGGTGCTCGTTCTCGGCAGAAGCTTTTTCTGAGAAGGCAAAAGTGTGGCTCCTTCTCCCACAAGGAAGGTGCTAGCCCTGAAAGATCTTGCTGGTATTCACTATCCCTCTGCAGCCTATCCACAGGCACAACAGCTTTGGGGATCTCTGCTTTCCCAGAGACTCAGCATGTCACGGTGCTCGCTCTCGGCAGAAGCTTTTTTCTGAAAAAGAAAACTTTCGGCTCCTTCTCCCACAAGGAAGGTGCCAGGCCTAAAAGCTAATGCAGTTTTTCACTATCCCTCTGCAGCCTATCCACAGGCACAACAGCTTTGGGGATCTCTGCTTTCCCAGAGACTCAGCATGTCACGGTGCTCGCTCTCGGCAGAAGCTTTTTTCTGAAAAGGCAAACTTACGGCTCCTTCTCCCACAGGGAAGGTGCCAGCCCTGAAAACTAATGCAGTTTTTCACTATCCCTCTGCAGCCTATCCACAGGCACAACAGCTTTGGGGATCTCTGCTTTCCCAGAGACTCAGCATGTCACGGTGCTCGCTCTCGGCAGAAGCTTTTTTCTGAGAAGGCAAACTTACGGCTCCTTCTCCCACAGGGAAGGTGCCAGCCCTGCAAACTAATGCAGTTTTTCACTATCCCTCTGCAGCCTATCCACAGGCACAACAGCTTTGGGGATCTCTGCTTTCCCAGAGACTCAGCATGTCACGGTGCTCGCTCTCGGCAGAAGCTTTTTTCTGAAAAGGCAAACTTACGGCTCCTTCTCCCACAGGGAAGGTGCCAGCCCTGAAAACTAATGCAGTTTTTCACTATCCCTCTGCAGCCTATCCACAGGCACTACAGCTTTGGGGATCTCTGCTTTCCCAGAGACTCAGCATGTCACGGTGCTCGCTCTCGGCAGAAGCTTTTTTCTGAAAAGGCAAACTTACGGCTCCTTCTCCCACAGGGAAGGTGCCAGCCCTGAAAACTAATGCAGTTTTTCACTATCCCTCTGCGGCCTATCCACAGGCACAACAGCTTTGGGGATCTCTGCTTTCCCAGAGACTCAGCATGTCACGGTGCTCGTTCTCGGCAGAAGCTTTTTCTGATAAGGCAAAAGTGTGGCTCCTTCTCCCACAAGGAAGGTGCTAGCCCTGAAAGATCTTGCTGGTATTCACTATCCCTCTGCAGCCTATCCACAGGCACAACAGCTTTGGGGATCTCTGCTTTCCCAGAGACTCAGCATGTCACGGTGCTCGCTCTCGGCAGAAGCTTTTTTCTGAAAAGGCAAACGTCTGGCTCCTTCTCCAGCAAGGCAAGTGCCAGGCCTGAAAGATTTTGTGGTCTTCACCGCCACCTGCAGCCTATCCACAGGCACAACAGCACTGGGGATCCTTTAGCCGCAGCAGCACTGGGGATCTCTGCTATCCCAGAGACTCAGCATGTCACGGTGCTCGTTCTCGGCAGAATCTTTTTTTCTGAAAATGCAAACGTCTGGCTCCTTCTCCCACAAGGAAGCTGCCAGACTGAAAGCTAATGCAGGTCTTCACTATCCGCCTGCAGCCTATCCACAGGCACAACAGCTTTTGGGATCTCTGCTTTCCCAGAGACTCAGCATGTCACGGTGCTCGCTCTCGGCAGAAGCTTTTTTCTGAAAAGGCAAACTTACGGCTCCTTCTCCCACAGGGAAGGTGCCAGCCCTGAAAACTAATGCAGTTTTTCACTATCCCTCTGCAGCCTATCCACAGGCACAACAGCTTTGGGGATCTCTGCTTTCCCAGAGACTCAGCATGTCACGGTGCTCGCTCTCGGCAGAAGCTTTTTTCTGAAAAGGCAAACTTACGGCTCCTTCTCCCACAGGGAAGGTGCCAGCCCTGAAAACTAATGCAGGTCTTCACTATCCGCCTGCAGCCTATCCACAGGCACAACAGCTTTTGGGATCTCTGCTTTCCCAGAGACTCAGCATGTCACGGTGCTCGTTCTCGGCAGAAGCTTTTTCTGAGAAGGCAAAAGTGTGGCTCCTTCTCCCACAAGGAAGGTGCTAGCCCTGAAAGATCTTGCTGGTATTCACTATCCCTCTGCAGCCTATCCACAGGCACAACAGCTTTGGGGATCTCTGCTTTCCCAGAGACTCAGCATGTCACGGTGCTCGCTCTCGGCAGAAGCTTTTTTCTGAAAAGGCAAACTTACGGCTCCTTCTCCCACAGGGAAGGTGCCAGGCCTAAAAGCTAATGCAGCTCTTCACTATCATCCTGCAGCCTATCCACAGGCACAACAGCTTTTGGGATCTCTGCTTTCCCAGAGACTCAGCATGTCACGGTGCTCGCTCTCGGCAGAAGCTTTTTTCTGAAAAGGCAAACTTACGGCTCCTTCTCCCACAGGGAAGGTGCCAGCCCTGAAAACTAATGCAGTTTTTCACTATCCCTCTGCAGCCTATCCACAGGCACAACAGCTTTGGGGATCTCTGCTTTCCCAGAGACTCAGCATGTCACGGTGCTCACTCTCGCCAGAGCCTTTTTCTGAAAAGGCAAACTTACGGCTCCTTCTCCCACAAGGAAGGTGCCAGCCCTGAAAGATCTTGCTGGTATTCACTATCCCTCTGCAGCCTATCCACAGGCACAACAGCTTTGGGGATCTCTGCTTTCCCAGAGACTCAGCATGTCACGGTGCTCGCTCTCGGCAGAAGCTTTTTTCTGAAAAGGCAAACTTACGGCTCCTTCTCCCACAGGGAAGGTGCCAGCCCTGAAAACTAATGCAGTTTTTCACTATCCCTCTGCAGCCTATCCACAGGCACAACAGCTTTGGGGATCTCTGCTTTCCCAGAGACTCAGCATGTCACGGTGCTCGCTCTCGGCAGAAGCTTTTTTCTGAAAAGGCAAACTTACGGCTCCTTCTCCCACAGGGAAGGTGCCAGCCCTGAAAACTAATGCAGTTTTTCACTATCCCTCTGCAGCCTATCCACAGGCACAACAGCTTTGGGGATCTCTGCTTTCCCAGAGACTCAGCATGTCACGGTGCTCGCTCTCGGCAGAAGCTTTTTTCTGAAAAGGCAAACTTACGGCTCCTTCTCCCACAGGGAAGGTGCCAGCCCTGCAAACTAATGCAGTTTTTCACTATCCCTCTGCAGCCTATCCACAGGCACAACAGCTTTGGGGATCTCTGCTTTCCCAGAGACTCAGCATGTCACGGTGCTCGCTCTCGGCAGAAGCTTTTTTCTGAGAAGGCAAACTTACGGCTCCTTCTCCCACAGGGAAGGTGCCAGCCCTGCAAACTAATGCAGTTTTTCACTATCCCTCTGCAGCCTATCCACAGGCACAACAGCTTTGGGGATCTCTGCTTTCCCAGAGACTCAGCATGTCACGGTGCTCGCTCTCGGCAGAAGCTTTTTTCTGAAAAGGCAAACTTACGGCTCCTTCTCCCACAGGGAAGGTGCCAGCCCTGAAAACTAATGCAGTTTTTCACTATCCCTCTGCAGCCTATCCACAGGCACAACAGCTTTGGGGATCTCTGCTTTCCCAGAGACTCAGCATGTCACGGTGCTCGCTCTCGGCAGAAGCTTTTTTCTGAAAAGGCAAACTTACGGCTCCTTCTCCCACAGGGAAGGTGCCAGCCCTGAAAACTAATGCAGTTTTTCACAATCCCTCTGCAGCCTATCCACAGGCACAACAGCTTTGGGGATCTCTGCTTTCCCAGAGACTCAGCATGTCACGGTGCTCGCTCTCGGCAGAAGCTTTTTTCTGAAAAGGCAAACTTACGGCTCCTTCTCCCACAGGGAAGGTGCCAGCCCTGAAAAATCTTGCTGGTATTCACTATCCCTCTGCAGCCTATCCACAGGCACAACAGCTTTGGGGATCTCTGCTTTCCCAGAGACTCAGCATGTCACGGTGCTCGCTCTCGGCAGAAGCTTTTTTCTGAAAAGGCAAACTTACGGCTCCTTCTCCCACAGGGAAGGTGCCAGCCCTGAAAACTAATGCAGTTTTTCACTATCCCTCTGCAGCCTATCCACAGGCACAACAGCTTTGGGGATCTCTGCTTTCCCAGAGACTCAGCATGTCACGGTGCTCGCTCTCGGCAGAAGCTTTTTTCTGAGAAGGCAAACTTACGGCTCCTTCTCCCACAGGGAAGGTGCCAGCCCTGAAAACTAATGCAGTTTTTCACTATCCCTCTGCAGCCTATCCACAGGCACAACAGCTTTGGGGATCTCTGCTTTCCCAGAGACTCAGCATGTCACGGTGCTCGCTCTCGGCAGAAGCTTTTTTCTGAAAAGGCAAACTTACGGCTCCTTCTCCCACAGGGAAGGTGCCAGCCCTGAAAACTAATGCAGTTTTTCACTATCCCTCTGCAGCCTATCCACAGGCACAACAGCTTTGGGGATCTCTGCTTTCCCAGAGACTCAGCATGTCACGGTGCTCGCTCTCGGCAGAAGCTTTTTTCTGAAAAGGCAAACTTACGGCTCCTTCTCCCACAGGGAAGGTGCCAGCCCTGAAAACTAATGCAGTTTTTCACTATCCCTCTGCAGCCTATCCACAGGCACAACAGCTTTGGGGATCTCTGCTTTCCCAGAGACTCAGCATGTCACGGTGCTCGCTCTCGGCAGAAGCTTTTTTCTGAAAAGGCAAACTTACGGCTCCTTCTCCCACAGGGAAGGTGCCAGCCCTGCAAACTAATGCAGTTTTTCACTATCCCTCTGCAGCCTATCCACAGGCACAACAGCTTTGGGGATCTCTGCTTTCCCAGAGACTCAGCATGTCACGGTGCTCGCTCTCGGCAGAAGCTTTTTTCTGAGAAGGCAAACTTACGGCTCCTTCTCCCACAGGGAAGGTGCCAGCCCTGAAAACTAATGCAGTTTTTCACTATCCCTCTGCAGCCTATCCACAGGCACAACAGCTTTGGGGATCTCTGCTTTCCCAGAGACTCAGCATGTCACGGTGCTCGCTCTCGGCAGAAGCTTTTTTCTGAAAAGGCAAACTTACGGCTCCTTCTCCCACAGGGAAGGTGCCAGCCCTGAAAACTAATGCAGTTTTTCACAATCCCTCTGCAGCCTATCCACAGGCACAACAGCTTTGGGGATCTCTGCTTTCCCAGAGACTCAGCATGTCACGGTGCTCGCTCTCGGCAGAAGCTTTTTTCTGAAAAGGCAAACTTACGGCTCCTTCTCCCACAGGGAAGGTGCCAGCCCTGAAAAATCTTGCTGGTATTCACTATCCCTCTGCAGCCTATCCACAGGCACAACAGCTTTGGGGATCTCTGCTTTCCCAGAGACTCAGCATGTCACGGTGCTCGCTCTCGGCAGAAGCTTTTTTCTGAAAAGGCAAACTTACGGCTCCTTCTCCCACAGGGAAGGTGCCAGCCCTGAAAACTAATGCAGTTTTTCACTATCCCTCTGCAGCCTATCCACAGGCACAACAGCTTTGGGGATCTCTGCTTTCCCAGAGACTCAGCATGTCACGGTGCTCGCTCTCGGCAGAAGCTTTTTTCTGAAAAGGCAAACTTACGGCTCCTTCTCCCACAGGGAAGGTGCCAGCCCTGAAAACTAATGCAGTTTTTCACTATCCCTCTGCAGCCTATCCACAGGCACAACAGCTTTGGGGATCTCTGCTTTCCCAGAGACTCAGCATGTCACGGTGCTCGCTCTCGGCAGAAGCTTTTTTCTGAGAAGGCAAACTTACGGCTCCTTCTCCCACAGGGAAGGTGCCAGCCCTGAAAACTAATGCAGTTTTTCACTATCCCTCTGCAGCCTATCCACAGGCACAACAGCTTTGGGGATCTCTGCTTTCCCAGAGACTCAGCATGTCACGGTGCTCGCTCTCGGCAGAAGCTTTTTTCTGAAAAGGCAAACTTACGGCTCCTTCTCCCACAGGGAAGGTGCCAGCCCTGAAAACTAATGCAGTTTTTCACTATCCCTCTGCAGCCTATCCACAGGCACAACAGCTTTTGGGATCTCTGCTTTCCCAGAGACTCAGCATGTCACGGTGCTCGCTCTCGGCAGAAGCTTTTTTCTGAAAAGGCAAACTTACGGCTCCTTCTCCCACAGGGAAGGTGCCAGCCCTGAAAACTAATGCAGTTTTTCACTATCCCTCTGCAGCCTATCCACAGGCACAACAGCTTTGGGGATCTCTGCTTTCCCAGAGACTCAGCATGTCACGGTGCTCGCTCTCGGCAGAAGCTTTTTTCTGAAAAGGCAAACTTACGGCTCCTTCTCCCACAGGGAAGGTGCCAGCCCTGAAAACTAATGCAGTTTTTCACTATCCCTCTGCAGCCTATCCACAGGCACAACAGCTTTGGGGATCTCTGCTTTCCCAGAGACTCAGCATGTCACGGTGCTCGCTCTCGGCAGAAGCTTTTTTCTGAAAAGGCAAACTTACGGCTCCTTCTCCCACAGGGAAGGTGCCAGCCCTGAAAACTAATGCAGTTTTTCACTATCCCTCTGCAGCCTATCCACAGGCACAACAGCTTTTGGGATCTCTGCTTTCCCAGAGACTCAGCATGTCACGGTGCTCGCTCTCGGCAGAAGCTTTTTTCTGAAAAGGCAAACTTACGGCTCCTTCTCCCACAGGGAAGGTGCCAGCCCTGAAAACTAATGCAGTTTTTCACTATCCCTCTGCAGCCTATCCACAGGCACAACAGCTTTGGGGATCTCTGCTTTCCCAGAGACTCAGCATGTCACGGTGCTCACTCTCGCCAGAGCCTTTTTCTGAAAAGGCAAACTTACGGCTCCTTCTCCCACAGGGAAGGTGCCAGCCCTGAAAACTAATGCAGTTTTTCACTATCCCTCTGCAGCCTATCCACAGGAACAACAGTTTTGGGGATCTCTGCTTTCCCAGAGACTCAGCATGTCACGGTGCTCGCTCTCGGCAGAAGCTTTTTTCTGAAAAGGCAAACTTACGGCTCCTTCTCCCACAGGGAAGGTGCCAGCCCTGAAAACTAATGCAGTTTTTCACTATCCCTCTGCAGCCTATCCACAGGCACAACAGCTTTGGGGATCTCTGCTTTCCCAGAGACTCAGCATGTCACGGTGCTCGCTCTCGGCAGAAGCTTTTTTCTGAGAAGGCAAACTTACGGCTCCTTCTCCCACAGGGAAGGTGCCAGCCCTGAAAACTAATGCAGTTTTTCACTATCCCTCTGCAGCCTATCCACAGGCACAACAGCTTTGGGGATCTCTGCTTTCCCAGAGACTCAGCATGTCACGGTGCTCGCTCTCGGCAGAAGCTTTTTTCTGAAAAGGCAAACTTACGGCTCCTTCTCCCACAGGGAAGGTGCCAGCCCTGAAAACTAATGCAGTTTTTCACTATCCCTCTGCAGCCTATCCACAGGCACAACAGCTTTTGGGATCTCTGCTTTCCCAGAGACTCAGCATGTCACGGTGCTCGCTCTCGGCAGAAGCTTTTTTCTGAAAAGGCAAACTTACGGCTCCTTCTCCCACAGGGAAGGTGCCAGCCCTGAAAACTAATGCAGTTTTTCACTATCCCTCTGCAGCCTATCCACAGGCACAACAGCTTTGGGGATCTCTGCTTTCCCAGAGACTCAGCATGTCACGGTGCTCGCTCTCGGCAGAAGCTTTTTTCTGAGAAGGCAAACTTACGGCTCCTTCTCCCACAGGGAAGGTGCCAGCCCTGAAAACTAATGCAGTTTTTCACTATCCCTCTGCAGCCTATCCACAGGCACAACAGCTTTGGGGATCTCTGCTTTCCCAGAGACTCAGCATGTCACGGTGCTCGCTCTCGGCAGAAGCTTTTTTCTGAAAAGGCAAACTTACGGCTCCTTCTCCCACAGGGAAGGTGCCAGCCCTGAAAACTAATGCAGTTTTTCACTATCCCTCTGCAGCCTATCCACAGGAACAACAGCTTTTGGGATCTCTGCTTTCCCAGAGACTCAGCATGTCACGGTGCTCGCTCTCGGCAGAAGCTTTTTTCTGAAAAGGCAAACTTACGGCTCCTTCTCCCACAGGGAAGGTGCCAGCCCTGAAAACTAATGCAGTTTTTCACTATCCCTCTGCAGCCTATCCACAGGCACAACAGCTTTGGGGATCTCTGCTTTCCCAGAGACTCAGCATGTCACGGTGCTCGCTCTCGGCAGAAGCTTTTTTCTGAGAAGGCAAACTTACGGCTCCTTCTCCCACAGGGAAGGTGCCAGCCCTGAAAACTAATGCAGTTTTTCACTATCCCTCTGCAGCCTATCCACAGGCACAACAGCTTTTGGGATCTCTGCTTTCCCAGAGACTCAGCATGTCACGGTGCTCGCTCTCGGCAGAAGCTTTTTTCTGAAAAGGCAAACTTACGGCTCCTTCTCCCACAGGGAAGGTGCCAGCCCTGCAAACTAATGCAGTTTTTCACTATCCCTCTGCAGCCTATCCACAGGCACAACAGCTTTGGGGATCTCTGCTTTCCCAGAGACTCAGCATGTCACGGTGCTCGCTCTCGGCAGAAGCTTTTTTCTGAGAAGGCAAACTTACGGCTCCTTCTCCCACAGGGAAGGTGCCAGCCCTGAAAACTAATGCAGTTTTTCACTATCCCTCTGCAGCCTATCCACAGGAACAACAGCTTTGGGGATCTCTGCTTTCCCAGAGACTCAGCATGTCACGGTGCTCGCTCTCGGCAGAAGCTTTTTTCTGAAAAGGCAAACTTACGGCTCCTTCTCCCACAGGGAAGGTGCCAGCCCTGAAAAATCTTGCTGGTATGCACTATCCCTCTGCAGCCTATCCACAGGCACAACAGCTTTGGGGATCTCTGCTTTCCCAGAGACTCAGCATGTCACGGTGCTCGCTCTCGGCAGAAGCTTTTTTCTGAAAAGGCAAACTTACGGCTCCTTCTCCCACAGGGAAGGTGCCAGCCCTGAAAACTAATGCAGTTTTTCACTATCCCTCTGCAGCCTATCCACAGGCACAACAGCTTTGGGGATCTCTGCTTTCCCAGAGACTCAGCATGTCACGGTGCTCGCTCTCGGCAGAAGCTTTTTTCTGAAAAGGCAAACTTACGGCTCCTTCTCCCACAGGGAAGGTGCCAGCCCTGAAAACTAATGCAGTTTTTCACTATCCCTCTGCAGCCTATCCACAGGCACAACAGCTTTGGGGATCTCTGCTTTCCCAGAGACTCAGCATGTCACGGTGCTCGCTCTCGGCAGAAGCTTTTTTCTGAAAAGGCAAACTTACGGCTCCTTCTCCCACAGGGAAGGTGCCAGCCCTGCAAACTAATGCAGTTTTTCACTATCCCTCTGCAGCCTATCCACAGGCACAACAGCTTTGGGGATCTCTGCTTTCCCAGAGACTCAGCATGTCACGGTGCTCGCTCTCGGCAGAAGCTTTTTTCTGAGAAGGCAAACTTACGGCTCCTTCTCCCACAGGGAAGGTGCCAGCCCTGAAAACTAATGCAGTTTTTCACTATCCCTCTGCAGCCTATCCACAGGAACAACAGCTTTGGGGATCTCTGCTTTCCCAGAGACTCAGCATGTCACGGTGCTCGCTCTCGGCAGAAGCTTTTTTCTGAAAAGGCAAACTTACGGCTCCTTCTCCCACAGGGAAGGTGCCAGCCCTGAAAACTAATGCAGTTTTTCACTATCCCTCTGCAGCCTATCCACAGGCACAACAGCTTTTGGGATCTCTGCTTTCCCAGAGACTCAGCATGTCACGGTGCTCGCTCTCGGCAGAAGCTTTTTTCTGAGAAGGCAAACTTACGGCTCCTTCTCCCACAGGGAAGGTGCCAGCCCTGAAAACTAATGCAGTTTTTCACTATCCCTCTGCAGCCTATCCACAGGCACAACAGCTTTGGGGATCTCTGCTTTCCCAGAGACTCAGCATGTCACGGTGCTCGCTCTCGGCAGAAGCTTTTTTCTGAGAAGGCAAACTTACGGCTCCTTCTCCCACAGGGAAGGTGCCAGCCCTGAAAAATCTTGCTGGTATTCACTATCCCTCTGCAGCCTATCCACAGGCACAACAGCTTTGGGGATCTCTGCTTTCCCAGAGACTCAGCATGTCACGGTGCTCGCTCTCGGCAGAAGCTTTTTTCTGAAAAGGCAAACTTACGGCTCCTTCTCCCACAGGGAAGGTGCCAGCCCTGAAAACTAATGCAGTTTTTCACTATCCCTCTGCAGCCTATCCACAGGCACAACAGCTTTGGGGATCTCTGCTTTCCCAGAGACTCAGCATGTCACGGTGCTCGCTCTCGGCAGAAGCTTTTTTCTGAGAAGGCAAACTTACGGCTCCTTCTCCCACAGGGAAGGTGCCAGCCCTGAAAACTAATGCAGTTTTTCACTATCCCTCTGCAGCCTATCCACAGGCACAACAGCTTTGGGGATCTCTGCTTTCCCAGAGACTCAGCATGTCACGGTGCTCGCTCTCGGCAGAAGCTTTTTTCTGAAAAGGCAAACTTACGGCTCCTTCTCCCACAGGGAAGGTGCCAGCCCTGAAAACTAATGCAGTTTTTCACTATCCCTCTGCAGCCTATCCACAGGCACAACAGCTTTGGGGATCTCTGCTTTCCCAGAGACTCAGCATGTCACGGTGCTCGCTCTCGGCAGAAGCTTTTTTCTGAAAAGGCAAACTTACGGCTCCTTCTCCCACAGGGAAGGTGCCAGCCCTGAAAACTAATGCAGTTTTTCACTATCCCTCTGCAGCCTATCCACAGGCACAACAGCTTTGGGGATCTCTGCTTTCCCAGAGACTCAGCATGTCACGGTGCTCGCTCTCGGCAGAAGCTTTTTTCTGAGAAGGCAAACTTACGGCTCCTTCTCCCACAGGGAAGGTGCCAGCCCTGAAAACTAATGCAGTTTTTCACTATCCCTCTGCAGCCTATCCACAGGCACAACAGCTTTGGGGATCTCTGCTTTCCCAGAGACTCAGCATGTCACGGTGCTCGCTCTCGGCAGAAGCTTTTTTCTGAAAAGGCAAACTTACGGCTCCTTCTCCCACAGGGAAGGTGCCAGCCCTGAAAACTAATGCAGTTTTTCACTATCCCTCTGCAGCCTATCCACAGGCACAACAGCTTTGGGGATCTCTGCTTTCCCAGAGACTCAGCATGTCACGGTGCTCGCTCTCGGCAGAAGCTTTTTTCTGAAAAGGCAAACTTACGGCTCCTTCTCCCACAGGGAAGGTGCCAGCCCTGAAAACTAATGCAGTTTTTCACTATCCCTCTGCAGCCTATCCACAGGCACAACAGCTTTGGGGATCTCTGCTTTCCCAGAGACTCAGCATGTCACGGTGCTCGCTCTCGGCAGAAGCTTTTTTCTGAAAAGGCAAACTTACGGCTCCTTCTCCCACAGGGAAGGTGCCAGCCCTGAAAACTAATGCAGTTTTTCACTATCCCTCTGCAGCCTATCCACAGGCACAACAGCTTTGGGGATCTCTGCTTTCCCAGAGACTCAGCATGTCACGGTGCTCGCTCTCGGCAGAAGCTTTTTTCTGAAAAGGCAAACTTACGGCTCCTTCTCCCACAGGGAAGGTGCCAGCCCTGAAAACTAATGCAGTTTTTCACTATCCCTCTGCAGCCTATCCACAGGCACAACAGCTTTTGGGATCTCTGCTTTCCCAGAGACTCAGCATGTCACGGTGCTCGCTCTCGGCAGAAGCTTTTTTCTGAGAAGGCAAACTTACGGCTCCTTCTCCCACAGGGAAGGTGCCAGCCCTGAAAACTAATGCAGTTTTTCACTATCCCTCTGCAGCCTATCCACAGGCACAACAGCTTTGGGGATCTCTGCTTTCCCAGAGACTCAGCATGTCACGGTGCTCACTCTCGCCAGAGCCTTTTTCTGAAAAGGCAAACTTACGGCTCCTTCTCCCACAGGGAAGGTGCCAGCCCTGAAAAATCTTGCTGGTATTCACTATCCCTCTGCAGCCTATCCACAGGCACAACAGCTTTGGGGATCTCTGCTTTCCCAGAGACTCAGCATGTCACGGTGCTCGCTCTCGGCAGAAGCTTTTTTCTGAAAAGGCAAACTTACGGCTCCTTCTCCCACAGGGAAGGTGCCAGCCCTGAAAACTAATGCAGTTTTTCACTATCCCTCTGCAGCCTATCCACAGGCACAACAGCTTTGGGGATCTCTGCTTTCCCAGAGACTCAGCATGTCACGGTGCTCGCTCTCGGCAGAAGCTTTTTTCTGAAAAGGCAAACTTACGGCTCCTTCTCCCACAGGGAAGGTGCCAGCCCTGAAAACTAATGCAGTTTTTCACTATCCCTCTGCAGCCTATCCACAGGCACAACAGCTTTGGGGATCTCTGCTTTCCCAGAGACTCAGCATGTCACGGTGCTCGCTCTCGGCAGAAGCTTTTTTCTGAAAAGGCAAACTTACGGCTCCTTCTCCCACAGGGAAGGTGCCAGCCCTGAAAACTAATGCAGTTTTTCACTATCCCTCTGCAGCCTATCCACAGGCACAACAGCTTTGGGGATCTCTGCTTTCCCAGAGACTCAGCATGTCACGGTGCTCGCTCTCGGCAGAAGCTTTTTTCTGAAAAGGCAAACTTACGGCTCCTTCTCCCACAGGGAAGGTGCCAGCCCTGAAAACTAATGCAGTTTTTCACTATCCCTCTGCAGCCTATCCACAGGCACAACAGCTTTTGGGATCTCTGCTTTCCCAGAGACTCAGCATGTCACGGTGCTCGCTCTCGGCAGAAGCTTTTTTCTGAAAAGGCAAACTTACGGCTCCTTCTCCCACAGGGAAGGTGCCAGCCCTGAAAACTAATGCAGTTTTTCACTATCCCTCTGCAGCCTATCCACAGGCACAACAGCTTTGGGGATCTCTGCTTTCCCAGAGACTCAGCATGTCACGGTGCTCGCTCTCGGCAGAAGCTTTTTTCTGAAAAGGCAAACTTACGGCTCCTTCTCCCACAGGGAAGGTGCCAGCCCTGAAAACTAATGCAGTTTTTCACTATCCCTCTGCAGCCTATCCACAGGCACAACAGCTTTTGGGATCTCTGCTTTCCCAGAGACTCAGCATGTCACGGTGCTCGCTCTCGGCAGAAGCTTTTTTCTGAAAAGGCAAACTTACGGCTCCTTCTCCCACAGGGAAGGTGCCAGCCCTGAAAACTAATGCAGTTTTTCACTATCCCTCTGCAGCCTATCCACAGGCACAACAGCTTTTGGGATCTCTGCTTTCCCAGAGACTCAGCATGTCACGGTGCTCGCTCTCGGCAGAAGCTTTTTTCTGAAAAGGCAAACTTACGGCTCCTTCTCCCACAGGGAAGGTGCCAGCCCTGAAAACTAATGCAGTTTTTCACTATCCCTCTGCAGCCTATCCACAGGCACAACAGCTTTGGGGATCTCTGCTTTCCCAGAGACTCAGCATGTCACGGTGCTCGCTCTCGGCAGAAGCTTTTTTCTGAAAAGGCAAACTTACGGCTCCTTCTCCCACAGGGAAGGTGCCAGCCCTGAAAACTAATGCAGTTTTTCACTATCCCTCTGCAGCCTATCCACAGGCACAACAGCTTTGGGTATCTCTGCTTTCCCAGAGACTCAGCATGTCACGGTGCTCGCTCTCGGCAGAAGCTTTTTTCTGAGAAGGCAAACTTACGGCTCCTTCTCCCACAGGGAAGGTGCCAGCCCTGAAAACTAATGCAGTTTTTCACTATCCCTCTGCAGCCTATCCACAGGCACAACAGCTTTGGGGATCTCTGCTTTCCCAGAGACTCAGCATGTCACGGTGCTCGCTCTCGGCAGAAGCTTTTTTCTGAAAAGGCAAACTTACGGCTCCTTCTCCCACAGGGAAGGTGCCAGCCCTGAAAACTAATGCAGTTTTTCACTATCCCTCTGCAGCCTATCCACAGGCACAACAGCTTTGGGGATCTCTGCTTTCCCAGAGACTCAGCATGTCACGGTGCTCGCTCTCGGCAGAAGCTTTTTTCTGAGAAGGCAAACTTACGGCTCCTTCTCCCACAGGGAAGGTGCCAGCCCTGAAAACTAATGCAGTTTTTCACTATCCCTCTGCAGCCTATCCACAGGCACAACAGCTTTGGGGATCTCTGCTTTCCCAGAGACTCAGCATGTCACGGTGCTCGCTCTCGGCAGAAGCTTTTTTCTGAAAAGGCAAACTTACGGCTCCTTCTCCCACAGGGAAGGTGCCAGCCCTGAAAACTAATGCAGTTTTTCACTATCCCTCTGCAGCCTATCCACAGGCACAACAGCTTTGGGGATCTCTGCTTTCCCAGAGACTCAGCATGTCACGGTGCTCGCTCTCGGCAGAAGCTTTTTTCTGAAAAGGCAAACTTACGGCTCCTTCTCCCACAGGGAAGGTGCCAGCCCTGAAAACTAATGCAGTTTTTCACTATCCCTCTGCAGCCTATCCACAGGCACAACAGCTTTGGGGATCTCTGCTTTCCCAGAGACTCAGCATGTCACGGTGCTCGCTCTCGGCAGAAGCTTTTTTCTGAAAAGGCAAACTTACGGCTCCTTCTCCCACAGGGAAGGTGCCAGCCCTGAAAACTAATGCAGTTTTTCACTATCCCTCTGCAGCCTATCCACAGGCACAACAGCTTTGGGGATCTCTGCTTTCCCAGAGACTCAGCATGTCACGGTGCTCGCTCTCGGCAGAAGCTTTTTTCTGAGAAGGCAAACTTACGGCTCCTTCTCCCACAGGGAAGGTGCCAGCCCTGAAAACTAATGCAGTTTTTCACTATCCCTCTGCAGCCTATCCACAGGCACAACAGCTTTGGGGATCTCTGCTTTCCCAGAGACTCAGCATGTCACGGTGCTCGCTCTCGGCAGAAGCTTTTTTCTGAAAAGGCAAACTTACGGCTCCTTCTCCCACAGGGAAGGTGCCAGCCCTGAAAACTAATGCAGTTTTTCACTATCCCTCTGCAGCCTATCCACAGGCACAACAGCTTTTGGGATCTCTGCTTTCCCAGAGACTCAGCATGTCACGGTGCTCGCTCTCGGCAGAAGCTTTTTTCTGAAAAGGCAAACTTACGGCTCCTTCTCCCACAGGGAAGGTGCCAGCCCTGAAAACTAATGCAGTTTTTCACTATCCCTCTGCAGCCTATCCACAGGCACAACAGCTTTGGGGATCTCTGCTTTCCCAGAGACTCAGCATGTCACGGTGCTCGTTCTCGGCAGAAGCTTTTTCTGATAAGGCAAAAGTTTGGCTCCTTCTCCCACAAGGAAGGTGCTAGCCCTGAAAGATCTTGCTGGTATTCACTATCCCTCTGCAGCCTATCCACAGGCACAACAGCTTTGGGGATCTCTGCTTTCCCAGAGACTCAGCATGTCACGGTGCTCGCTCTCGGCAGAAGCTTTTTTCTGAAAAGGCAAACGTCTGGCTCCTTCTCCAGCAAGGCAAGTGCCAGGCCTGAAAGATTTTGTGGTCTTCACCGCCACCTGCAGCCTATCCACAGGCACAACAGCACTGGGGATCCTTTAGCCGCAGCAGCACTGGGGATCTCTGCTATCCCAGAGACTCAGCATGTCACGGTGCTCGTTCTCGGCAGAATCTTTTTTTCTGAAAATGCAAACGTCTGGCTCCTTCTCCCACAAGGAAGCTGCCAGACTGAAAGCTAATGCAGGTCTTCACTATCCGCCTGCAGCCTATCCACAGGCACAACAGCTTTTGGGATCTCTGCTTTCCCAGAGACTCAGCATGTCACTGTGCTCGCTCTCGGCAGAAGCTTTTTTCTGAAAAGGCAAACTTACGGCTCCTTCTCCCACAGGGAAGGTGCCAGCCCTGAAAACTAATGCAGTTTTTCACTATCCCTCTGCAGCCTATCCACAGGCACAACAGCTTTGGGGATCTCTGCTTTCCCAGAGACTCAGCATGTCACGGTGCTCGTTCTCGGCAGAAGCTTTTTCTGAGAAGGCAAAAGTGTGGCTCCTTCTCCCACAAGGAAGGTGCTAGCCCTGAAAGATCTTGCTGGTATTCACTATCCCTCTGCAGCCTATCCACAGGCACAACAGCTTTGGGGATCTCTGCTTTCCCAGAGACTCAGCATGTCACGGTGCTCGCTCTCGGCAGAAGCTTTTTTCTGAAAAGGCAAACTTACGGCTCCTTCTCCCACAGGGAAGGTGCCAGCCCTGAAAACTAATGCAGTTTTTCACTATCCCTCTGCAGCCTATCCACAGGCACAACAGCTTTGGGGATCTCTGCTTTCCCAGAGACTCAGCATGTCACGGTGCTCGCTCTCGGCAGAAGCTTTTTTCTGAAAAGGCAAACTTACGGCTCCTTCTCCCACAGGGAAGGTGCCAGCCCTGAAAACTAATGCAGTTTTTCACTATCCCTCTGCAGCCTATCCACAGGCACAACAGCTTTGGGGATCTCTGCTTTCCCAGAGACTCAGCATGTCACGGTGCTCGCTCTCGGCAGAAGCTTTTTTCTGAAAAGGCAAACTTACGGCTCCTTCTCCCACAGGGAAGGTGCCAGCCCTGAAAACTAATGCAGTTTTTCACTATCCCTCTGCAGCCTATCCACAGGCACAACAGCTTTGGGGATCTCTGCTTTCCCAGAGACTCAGCATGTCACGGTGCTCGCTCTCGGCAGAAGCTTTTTTCTGAGAAGGCAAACTTACGGCTCCTTCTCCCACAGGGAAGGTGCCAGCCCTGAAAACTAATGCAGTTTTTCACTATCCCTCTGCAGCCTATCCACAGGCACAACAGCTTTGGGGATCTCTGCTTTCCCAGAGACTCAGCATGTCACGGTGCTCGCTCTCGGCAGAAGCTTTTTTCTGAAAAGGCAAACTTACGGCTCCTTCTCCCACAGGGAAGGTGCCAGCCCTGAAAACTAATGCAGTTTTTCACTATCCCTCTGCAGCCTATCCACAGGCACAACAGCTTTGGGGATCTCTGCTTTCCCAGAGACTCAGCATGTCACGGTGCTCGCTCTCGGCAGAAGCTTTTTTCTGAAAAGGCAAACTTACGGCTCCTTCTCCCACAGGGAAGGTGCCAGCCCTGAAAACTAATGCAGTTTTTCACTATCCCTCTGCAGCCTATCCACAGGCACAACAGCTTTTGGGATCTCTGCTTTCCCAGAGACTCAGCATGTCACGGTGCTCGCTCTCGGCAGAAGCTTTTTTCTGAAAAGGC
This sequence comes from Astur gentilis, assembly GCF_929443795.1. Taxonomy (NCBI): domain Eukaryota; kingdom Metazoa; phylum Chordata; class Aves; order Accipitriformes; family Accipitridae; genus Astur; species Astur gentilis. Next base: position 61,501 of record NW_026061047.1, read on the forward strand.
AAACTTACGGCTCCTTCTCCCACAGGGAAGGTGCCAGCCCTGAAAACTAATGCAGTTTTTCACTATCCCTCTGCAGCCTATCCACAGGCACAACAGCTTTTGGGATCTCTGCTTTCCCAGAGACTCAGCATGTCACGGTGCTCGCTCTCGGCAGAAGCTTTTTTCTGAAAAGGCAAACTTACGGCTCCTTCTCCCACAGGGAAGGTGCCAGCCCTGAAAACTAATGCAGTTTTTCACTATCCCTCTGCAGCCTATCCACAGGCACAACAGCTTTGGGGATCTCTGCTTTCCCAGAGACTCAGCATGTCACGGTGCTCGCTCTCGGCAGAAGCTTTTTTCTGAAAAGGCAAACTTACGGCTCCTTCTCCCACAGGGAAGGTGCCAGCCCTGAAAACTAATGCAGTTTTTCACTATCCCTCTGCAGCCTATCCACAGGCACAACAGCTTTGGGTATCTCTGCTTTCCCAGAGACTCAGCATGTCACGGTGCTCGCTCTCGGCAGAAGCTTTTTTCTGAGAAGGCAAACTTACGGCTCCTTCTCCCACAGGGAAGGTGCCAGCCCTGAAAACTAATGCAGTTTTTCACTATCCCTCTGCAGCCTATCCACAGGCACAACAGCTTTGGGGATCTCTGCTTTCCCAGAGACTCAGCATGTCACGGTGCTCGCTCTCGGCAGAAGCTTTTTTCTGAAAAGGCAAACTTACGGCTCCTTCTCCCACAGGGAAGGTGCCAGCCCTGAAAACTAATGCAGTTTTTCACTATCCCTCTGCAGCCTATCCACAGGCACAACAGCTTTGGGGATCTCTGCTTTCCCAGAGACTCAGCATGTCACGGTGCTCGCTCTCGGCAGAAGCTTTTTTCTGAGAAGGCAAACTTACGGCTCCTTCTCCCACAGGGAAGGTGCCAGCCCTGAAAACTAATGCAGTTTTTCACTATCCCTCTGCAGCCTATCCACAGGCACAACAGCTTTGGGGATCTCTGCTTTCCCAGAGACTCAGCATGTCACGGTGCTCGCTCTCGGCAGAAGCTTTTTTCTGAAAAGGCAAACTTACGGCTCCTTCTCCCACAGGGAAGGTGCCAGCCCTGAAAACTAATGCAGTTTTTCACTATCCCTCTGCAGCCTATCCACAGGCACAACAGCTTTGGGGATCTCTGCTTTCCCAGATACTCAGCATGTCACGGTGCTCGCTCTCGGCAGAAGCTTTTTTCTGAAAAGGCAAACTTACGGCTCCTTCTCCCACAGGGAAGGTGCCAGCCCTGAAAACTAATGCAGTTTTTCACTATCCCTCTGCAGCCTATCCACAGGCACAACAGCTTTGGGGATCTCTGCTTTCCCAGAGACTCAGCATGTCACGGTGCTCGCTCTCGGCAGAAGCTTTTTTCTGAAAAGGCAAACTTACGGCTCCTTCTCCCACAGGGAAGGTGCCAGCCCTGAAAACTAATGCAGTTTTTCACTATCCCTCTGCAGCCTATCCACAGGCACAACAGCTTTGGGGATCTCTGCTTTCCCAGAGACTCAGCATGTCACGGTGCTCGCTCTCGGCAGAAGCTTTTTTCTGAGAAGGCAAACTTACGGCTCCTTCTCCCACAGGGAAGGTGCCAGCCCTGAAAACTAATGCAGTTTTTCACTATCCCTCTGCAGCCTATCCACAGGCACAACAGCTTTGGGGATCTCTGCTTTCCCAGAGACTCAGCATGTCACGGTGCTCGCTCTCGGCAGAAGCTTTTTTCTGAAAAGGCAAACTTACGGCTCCTTCTCCCACAGGGAAGGTGCCAGCCCTGAAAACTAATGCAGTTTTTCACTATCCCTCTGCAGCCTATCCACAGGCACAACAGCTTTTGGGATCTCTGCTTTCCCAGAGACTCAGCATGTCACGGTGCTCGCTCTCGGCAGAAGCTTTTTTCTGAAAAGGCAAACTTACGGCTCCTTCTCCCACAGGGAAGGTGCCAGCCCTGAAAACTAATGCAGTTTTTCACTATCCCTCTGCAGCCTATCCACAGGCACAACAGCTTTGGGGATCTCTGCTTTCCCAGAGACTCAGCATGTCACGGTGCTCGTTCTCGGCAGAAGCTTTTTCTGATAAGGCAAAAGTGTGGCTCCTTCTCCCACAAGGAAGGTGCTAGCCCTGAAAGATCTTGCTGGTATTCACTATCCCTCTGCAGCCTATCCACAGGCACAACAGCTTTGGGGATCTCTGCTTTCCCAGAGACTCAGCATGTCACGGTGCTCGCTCTCGGCAGAAGCTTTTTTCTGAAAAGGCAAACGTCTGGCTCCTTCTCCAGCAAGGCAAGTGCCAGGCCTGAAAGATTTTGTGGTCTTCACCGCCACCTGCAGCCTATCCACAGGCACAACAGCACTGGGGATCCTTTAGCCGCAGCAGCACTGGGGATCTCTGCTATCCCAGAGACTCAGCATGTCACGGTGCTCGTTCTCGGCAGAATCTTTTTTTCTGAAAATGCAAACGTCTGGCTCCTTCTCCCACAAGGAAGCTGCCAGACTGAAAGCTAATGCAGGTCTTCACTATCCGCCTGCAGCCTATCCACAGGCACAACAGCTTTGGGGATCTCTGCTTTCCCAGAGACTCAGCATGTCACTGTGCTCGCTCTCGGCAGAAGCTTTTTTCTGAAAAGGCAAACTTACGGCTCCTTCTCCCACAGGGAAGGTGCCAGCCCTGAAAACTAATGCAGTTTTTCACTATCCCTCTGCAGCCTATCCACAGGCACAACAGCTTTGGGGATCTCTGCTTTCCCAGAGACTCAGCATGTCACGGTGCTCGTTCTCGGCAGAAGCTTTTTCTGAGAAGGCAAAAGTGTGGCTCCTTCTCCCACAAGGAAGGTGCTAGCCCTGAAAGATCTTGCTGGTATTCACTATCCCTCTGCAGCCTATCCACAGGCACAACAGCTTTGGGGATCTCTGCTTTCCCAGAGACTCAGCATGTCACGGTGCTCGCTCTCGGCAGAAGCTTTTTTCTGAAAAGGCAAACTTACGGCTCCTTCTCCCACAGGGAAGGTGCCAGCCCTGAAAACTAATGCAGTTTTTCACTATCCCTCTGCAGCCTATCCACAGGCACAACAGCTTTGGGGATCTCTGCTTTCCCAGAGACTCAGCATGTCACGGTGCTCGCTCTCGGCAGAAGCTTTTTTCTGAAAAGGCAAACTTACGGCTCCTTCTCCCACAGGGAAGGTGCCAGCCCTGAAAACTAATGCAGTTTTTCACTATCCCTCTGCAGCCTATCCACAGGCACAACAGCTTTGGGGATCTCTGCTTTCCCAGAGACTCAGCATGTCACGGTGCTCGCTCTCGGCAGAAGCTTTTTTCTGAAAAGGCAAACTTACGGCTCCTTCTCCCACAGGGAAGGTGCCAGCCCTGAAAACTAATGCAGTTTTTCACTATCCCTCTGCAGCCTATCCACAGGCACAACAGCTTTGGGGATCTCTGCTTTCCCAGAGACTCAGCATGTCACGGTGCTCGCTCTCGGCAGAAGCTTTTTTCTGAGAAGGCAAACTTACGGCTCCTTCTCCCACAGGGAAGGTGCCAGCCCTGAAAACTAATGCAGTTTTTCACTATCCCTCTGCAGCCTATCCACAGGCACAACAGCTTTGGGGATCTCTGCTTTCCCAGAGACTCAGCATGTCACGGTGCTCGCTCTCGGCAGAAGCTTTTTTCTGAAAAGGCAAACTTACGGCTCCTTCTCCCACAGGGAAGGTGCCAGCCCTGAAAACTAATGCAGTTTTTCACTATCCCTCTGCAGCCTATCCACAGGCACAACAGCTTTGGGGATCTCTGCTTTCCCAGAGACTCAGCATGTCACGGTGCTCGTTCTCGGCAGAAGCTTTTTCTGAGAAGGCAAAAGTGTGGCTCCTTCTCCCACAAGGAAGGTGCTAGCCCTGAAAGATCTTGCTGGTATTCACTATCCCTCTGCAGCCTATCCACAGGCACAACAGCTTTGGGGATCTCTGCTTTCCCAGAGACTCAGCATGTCACGGTGCTCGCTCTCGGCAGAAGCTTTTTTCTGAAAAAGAAAACTTTCGGCTCCTTCTCCCACAAGGAAGGTGCCAGGCCTAAAAGCTAATGCAGCTCTTCACTATCCTCCTGCAGCCTATCCACAGGCACAACAGCACTGGGGATCTCTGCTTTCCCAGAGACTCAGCATGTCACGGTGCTCGCTCTCGGCAGAAGCTTTTTTCTGAAAAGGCAAACTTACGGCTCCTTCTCCCACAGGGAAGGTGCCAGCCCTGAAAACTAATGCAGTTTTTCACTATCCCTCTGCAGCCTATCCACAGGAACAACAGCTTTGGGGATCTCTGCTTTCCCAGAGACTCAGCATGTCACGGTGCTCACTCTCGCCAGAGCCTTTTTCTGAAAAGGCAAACTTACGGCTCCTTCTCCCACAAGGAAGGTGCCAGCCCTGAAAGATCTTGCTGGTATTCACTATCCCTCTGCAGCCTATCCACAGGCACAACAGCTTTTGGGATCTCTGCTTTCCCAGAGACTCAGCATGTCACGGTGCTCGCTCTCGGCAGAAGCTTTTTTCTGAAAAGGCAAACTTACGGCTCCTTCTCCCACAGGGAAGGTGCCAGCCCTGAAAACTAATGCAGTTTTTCACTATCCCTCTGCAGCCTATCCACAGGCACAACAGCTTTGGGGATCTCTGCTTTCCCAGAGACTCAGCATGTCACGGTGCTCGCTCTCGGCAGAAGCTTTTTTCTGAAAAGGCAAACTTACGGCTCCTTCTCCCACAGGGAAGGTGCCAGCCCTGAAAACTAATGCAGTTTTTCACTATCCCTCTGCAGCCTATCCACAGGCACAACAGCTTTTGGGATCTCTGCTTTCCCAGAGACTCAGCATGTCACGGTGCTCGCTCTCGGCAGAAGCTTTTTTCTGAAAAGGCAAACTTACGGCTCCTTCTCCCACAGGGAAGGTGCCAGCCCTGAAAACTAATGCAGTTTTTCACTATCCCTCTGCAGCCTATCCACAGGCACAACAGCTTTTGGGATCTCTGCTTTCCCAGAGACTCAGCATGTCACGGTGCTCGCTCTCGGCAGAAGCTTTTTCTGAGAAGGCAAAAGTGTGGCTCCTTCTCCCACAAGGAAGGTGCTTGCCCTGAAAGATCTTGCTGGTATTCACTATCCCTCTGCAGCCTATCCACAGGCACAACAGCTTTGGGGATCTCTGCTTTCCCAGAGACTCAGCATGTCACGGTGCTCGCTCTCGGCAGAAGCTTTTTTCTGAAAAAGAAAACTTTCGGCTCCTTCTCCCACAAGGAAGGTGCCAGGCCTAAAAGCTAATGCAGCTCTTCACTATCCTCCTGCAGCCTATCCACAGGCACAACAGCACTGGGGATCTCTGCTTTCCCAGAGACTCAGCATGTCACGGTGCTCGCTCTCGGCAGAAGCTTTTTTCTGAAAAGGCAAACTTACGGCTCCTTCTCCCACAGGGAAGGTGCCAGCCCTGAAAACTAATGCAGTTTTTCACTATCCCTCTGCAGCCTATCCACAGGCACAACAGCTTTGGGGATCTCTGCTTTCCCAGAGACTCAGCATGTCACGGTGCTCACTCTCGCCAGAGCCTTTTTCTGAAAAGGCAAACTTACGGCTCCTTCTCCCACAAGGAAGGTGCCAGCCCTGAAAGATCTTGCTGGTATTCACTATCCCTCTGCAGCCTATCCACAGGCACAACAGCTTTTGGGATCTCTGCTTTCCCAGAGACTCAGCATGTCACGGTGCTCGCTCTCGGCAGAAGCTTTTTTCTGAAAAGGCAAACTTACGGCTCCTTCTCCCACAGGGAAGGTGCCAGCCCTGAAAACTAATGCAGTTTTTCACTATCCCTCTGCAGCCTATCCACAGGCACAACAGCTTTGGGGATCTCTGCTTTCCCAGAGACTCAGCATGTCACGGTGCTCGCTCTCGGCAGAAGCTTTTTTCTGAAAAGGCAAACTTACGGCTCCTTCTCCCACAGGGAAGGTGCCAGCCCTGAAAACTAATGCAGTTTTTCACTATCCCTCTGCAGCCTATCCACAGGCACAACAGCTTTGGGGATCTCTGCTTTCCCAGAGACTCAGCATGTCACGGTGCTCGCTCTCGGCAGAAGCTTTTTTCTGAAAAGGCAAACTTACGGCTCCTTCTCCCACAGGGAAGGTGCCAGCCCTGAAAACTAATGCAGTTTTTCACTATCCCTCTGCAGCCTATCCACAGGCACAACAGCTTTGGGGATCTCTGCTTTCCCAGAGACTCAGCATGTCACGGTGCTCGCTCTCGGCAGAAGCTTTTTTCTGAAAAGGCAAACTTACGGCTCCTTCTCCCACAGGGAAGGTGCCAGCCCTGAAAACTAATGCAGTTTTTCACTATCCCTCTGCAGCCTATCCACAGGCACAACAGCTTTTGGGATCTCTGCTTTCCCAGAGACTCAGCATGTCACGGTGCTCGCTCTCGGCAAAAGCTTTTTTCTGAAAAGGCAAACTTACGGCTCCTTCTCCCACAGGGAAGGTGCCAGCCCTGAAAACTAATGCAGTTTTTCACTATCCCTCTGCAGCCTATCCACAGGCACAACAGCTTTGGGGATCTCTGCTTTCCCAGAGACTCAGCATGTCACGGTGCTCGTTCTCGGCAGAAGCTTTTTCTGATAAGGCAAAAGTGTGGCTCCTTCTACCACAAGGAAGGTGCTAGCCCTGAAAGATCTTGCTGGTATTCACTATCCCTCTGCAGCCTATCCACAGGCACAACAGCTTTGGGGATCTCTGCTTTCCCAGAGACTCAGCATGTCACGGTGCTCGCTCTCGGCAGAAGCTTTTTTCTGAAAAGGCAAACGTCTGGCTCCTTCTCCAGCAAGGCAAGTGCCAGGCCTGAAAGATTTTGTGGTCTTCACCGCCACCTGCAGCCTATCCACAGGCACAACAGCACTGGGGATCCTTTAGCCGCAGCAGCACTGGGGATCTCTGCTATCCCAGAGACTCAGCATGTCACGGTGCTCGTTCTCGGCAGAATCTTTTTTTCTGAAAATGCAAACGTCTGGCTCCTTCTCCCACAAGGAAGCTGCCAGACTGAAAGCTAATGCAGGTCTTCACTATCCGCCTGCAGCCTATCCACAGGCACAACAGCTTTTGGGATCTCTGCTTTCCCAGAGACTCAGCATGTCACGGTGCTCGCTCTCGGCAGAAGCTTTTTTCTGAAAAGGCAAACTTACGGCTCCTTCTCCCACAGGGAAGGTGCCAGCCCTGAAAACTAATGCAGTTTTTCACTATCCCTCTGCAGCCTATCCACAGGCACAACAGCTTTGGGGATCTCTGCTTTCCCAGAGACTCAGCATGTCACGGTGCTCGCTCTCGGCAGAAGCTTTTTTCTGAAAAGGCAAACTTACGGCTCCTTCTCCCACAGGGAAGGTGCCAGCCCTGAAAACTAATGCAGTTTTTCACTATCCCTCTGCAGCCTATCCACAGGCACAACAGCTTTGGGGATCTCTGCTTTCCCAGAGACTCAGCATGTCACGGTGCTCGCTCTCGGCAGAAGCTTTTTTCTGAAAAGGCAAACTTACGGCTCCTTCTCCCACAGGGAAGGTGCCAGCCCTGAAAACTAATGCAGTTTTTCACTATCCCTCTGCAGCCTATCCACAGGCACAACAGCTTTGGGGATCTCTGCTTTCCCAGAGACTCAGCATGTCACGGTGCTCACTCTCGCCAGAGCCTTTTTCTGAAAAGGCAAACTTACGGCTCCTTCTCCCACAGGGAAGGTGCCAGCCCTGAAAAATCTTGCTGGTATTCACTATCCCTCTGCAGCCTATCCACAGGCACAACAGCTTTGGGGATCTCTGCTTTCCCAGAGACTCAGCATGTCACGGTGCTCGCTCTCGGCAGAAGCTTTTTTCTGAAAAGGCAAACTTACGGCTCCTTCTCCCACAGGGAAGGTGCCAGCCCTGAAAACTAATGCAGTTTTTCACTATCCCTCTGCAGCCTATCCACAGGCACAACAGCTTTTGGGATCTCTGCTTTCCCAGAGACTCAGCATGTCACGGTGCTCGCTCTCGGCAGAAGCTTTTTTCTGAAAAGGCAAACTTACGGCTCCTTCTCCCACAGGGAAGGTGCCAGCCCTGCAAACTAATGCAGTTTTTCACTATCCCTCTGCAGCCTATCCACAGGCACAACAGCTTTGGGGATCTCTGCTTTCCCAGAGACTCAGCATGTCACGGTGCTCGCTCTCGGCAGAAGCTTTTTTCTGAAAAGGCAAACTTACGGCTCCTTCTCCCACAGGGAAGGTGCCAGCCCTGAAAACTAATGCAGTTTTTCACTATCCCTCTGCAGCCTATCCACAGGCACAACAGCTTTGGGGATCTCTGCTTTCCCAGAGACTCAGCATGTCACGGTGCTCGCTCTCGGCAGAAGCTTTTTTCTGAAAAGGCAAACTTACGGCTCCTTCTCCCACAGGGAAGGTGCCAGCCCTGAAAACTAATGCAGTTTTTCACTATCCCTCTGCAGCCTATCCACAGGCACAACAGCTTTGGGGATCTCTGCTTTCCCAGAGACTCAGCATGTCACGGTGCTCAATCTCGCCAGAGCCTTTTTCTGAAAAGGCAAACTTACGGCTCCTTCTCCCTCAAGGAAGGTGCCAGCCCTGAAAGATCTTACTGGTATTCACTATCCCTCTGCAGCCTATCCACAGGCACAACAGCTTTGGGGATCTCTGCTTTCCCAGAGACTCAGCATGTCACGGTGCTCGCTCTCGGCAGAAGCTTTTTTCTGAAAAGGCAAACTTACGGCTCCTTCTCCCACAGGGAAGGTGCCAGCCCTGAAAACTAATGCAGTTTTTCACTATCCCTCTGCAGCCTATCCACAGGCACAACAGCTTTGGGGATCTCTGCTTTCCCAGAGACTCAGCATGTCACGGTGCTCGCTCTCGGCAGAAGCTTTTTTCTGAAAAGGCAAACTTACGGCTCCTTCTCCCACAGGGAAGGTGCCAGCCCTGAAAACTAATGCAGTTTTTCACTATCCCTCTGCAGCCTATCCACAGGCACAACAGCTTTGGGGATCTCTGCTTTCCCAGAGACTCAGCATGTCACGGTGCTCGCTCTCGGCAGAAGCTTTTTTCTGAGAAGGCAAACTTACGGCTCCTTCTCCCACAGGGAAGGTGCCAGCCCTGAAAACTAATGCAGTTTTTCACTATCCCTCTGCAGCCTATCCACAGGCACAACAGCTTTGGGGATCTCTGCTTTCCCAGAGACTCAGCATGTCACGGTGCTCAATCTCGCCAGAGCCTTTTTCTGAAAAGGCAAACTTACGGCTCCTTCTCCCACAAGGAAGGTGCCAGCCCTGAAAGATCTTACTGGTATTCACTATCCCTCTGCAGCCTATCCACAGGCACAACAGCTTTGGGGATCTCTGCTTTCCCAGAGACTCAGCATGTCACGGTGCTCGCTCTCGGCAGAAGCTTTTTTCTGAAAAGGCAAACTTACGGCTCCTTCTCCCACAGGGAAGGTGCCAGCCCTGAAAACTAATGCAGTTTTTCACTATCCCTCTGCAGCCTATCCACAGGCACAACAGCTTTGGGGATCTCTGCTTTCCCAGAGACTCAGCATGTCACGGTGCTCGCTCTCGGCAGAAGCTTTTTTCTGAAAAGGCAAACTTACGGCTCCTTCTCCCACAGGGAAGGTGCCAGCCCTGAAAACTAATGCAGTTTTTCACTATCCCTCTGCAGCCTATCCACAGGCACAACAGCTTTGGGGATCTCTGCTTTCCCAGAGACTCAGCATGTCACGGTGCTCGCTCTCGGCAGAAGCTTTTTTCTGAAAAGGCAAACTTACGGCTCCTTCTCCCACAGGGAAGGTGCCAGCCCTGAAAACTAATGCAGTTTTTCACTATCCCTCTGCAGCCTATCCACAGGCACAACAGCTTTGGGGATCTCTGCTTTCCCAGAGACTCAGCATGTCACGGTGCTCGCTCTCGGCAGAAGCTTTTTTCTGAAAAGGCAAACTTACGGCTCCTTCTCCCACAGGGAAGGTGCCAGCCCTGAAAACTAATGCAGTTTTTCACTATCCCTCTGCAGCCTATCCACAGGCACAACAGCTTTGGGGATCTCTGCTTTCCCAGAGACTCAGCATGTCACGGTGCTCGCTCTCGGCAGAAGCTTTTTTCTGAAAAGGCAAACTTACGGCTCCTTCTCCCACAGGGAAGGTGCCAGCCCTGAAAACTAATGCAGTTTTTCACTATCCCTCTGCAGCCTATCCACAGGCACAACAGCTTTGGGGATCTCTGCTTTCCCAGAGACTCAGCATGTCACGGTGCTCGCTCTCGGCAGAAGCTTTTTTCTGAAAAGGCAAACTTACGGCTCCTTCTCCCACAGGGAAGGTGCCAGCCCTGAAAACTAATGCAGTTTTTCACTATCCCTCTGCAGCCTATCCACAGGCACAACAGCTTTGGGGATCTCTGCTTTCCCAGAGACTCAGCATGTCACGGTGCTCGCTCTCGGCAGAAGCTTTTTTCTGAAAAGGCAAACTTACGGCTCCTTCTCCCACAGGGAAGGTGCCAGCCCAGAAAACTAATGCAGTTTTTCACTATCCCTCTGCAGCCTATCCACAGGCACAACAGCTTTGGGGATCTCTGCTTTCCCAGAGACTCAGCATGTCACGGTGCTCGCTCTCGGCAGAAGCTTTTTTCTGAGAAGGCAAACTTACGGCTCCTTCTCCCACAGGGAAGGTGCCAGCCCTGAAAACTAATGCAGTTTTTCACTATCCCTCTGCAGCCTATCCACAGGCACAACAGCTTTGGGGATCTCTGCTTTCCCAGAGACTCAGCATGTCACGGTGCTCGCTCTCGGCAGAAGCTTTTTTCTGAAAAAGAAAACTTTCGGCTCCTTCTCCCTCAGGGAAGGTGCCAGCCCTGAAAACTAATGCAGTTTTTCACTATCCCTCTGCAGCCTATCCACAGGCACAACAGCTTTGGGGATCTCTGCTTTCCCAGAGACTCAGCATGTCACGGTGCTCGCTCTCGGCAGAAGCTTTTTTCTGAAAAGGCAAACTTACGGCTCCTTCTCCCACAGGGAAGGTGCCAGCCCTGAAAACTAATGCAGTTTTTCACTATCCCTCTGCAGCCTATCCACAGGCACAACAGCTTTGGGGATCTCTGCTTTCCCAGAGACTCAGCATGTCACGGTGCTCGCTCTCGGCAGAAGCTTTTTTCTGAAAAGGCAAACTTACGGCTCCTTCTCCCACAGGGAAGGTGCCAGCCCTGAAAACTAATGCAGTTTTTCACTATCCCTCTGCAGCCTATCCACAGGCACAACAGCTTTGGGGATCTCTGCTTTCCCAGAGACTCAGCATGTCACGGTGCTCGCTCTCGGCAGAAGCTTTTTTCTGAGAAGGCAAACTTACGGCTCCTTCTCCCACAGGGAAGGTGCCAGCCCTGCAAACTAATGCAGTTTTTCACTATCCCTCTGCAGCCTATCCACAGGCACAACAGCTTTGGGGATCTCTGCTTTCCCAGAGACTCAGCATGTCACGGTGCTCACTCTCGCCAGAGCCTTTTTCTGAAAAGGCAAACTTACGGCTCCTTCTCCCACAGGGAAGGTGCCAGCCCTGAAAAATCTTGCTGGTATTCACTATCCCTCTGCAGCCTATCCACAGGCACAACAGCTTTGGGGATCTCTGCTTTCCCAGAGACTCAGCATGTCACGGTGCTCGCTCTCGGCAGAAGCTTTTTTCTGAAAAGGCAAACTTACGGCTCCTTCTCCCACAGGGAAGGTGCCAGCCCTGAAAACTAATGCAGTTTTTCACTATCCCTCTGCAGCCTATCCACAGGCACAACAGCTTTGGGGATCTCTGCTTTCCCAGAGACTCAGCATGTCACGGTGCTCGCTCTCGGCAGAAGCTTTTTTCTGAAAAGGCAAACTTACGGCTCCTTCTCCCACAGGGAAGGTGCCAGCCCTGAAAACTAATGCAGTTTTTCACTATCCCTCTGCAGCCTATCCACAGGCACAACAGCTTTGGGGATCTCTGCTTTCCCAGAGACTCAGCATGTCACGGTGCTCGCTCTCGGCAGAAGCTTTTTTCTGAAAAGGCAAACTTACGGCTCCTTCTCCCACAGGGAAGGTGCCAGCCCTGAAAACTAATGCAGTTTTTCACTATCCCTCTGCAGCCTATCCACAGGCACAACAGCTTTGGGGATCTCTGCTTTCCCAGAGACTCAGCATGTCACGGTGCTCGCTCTCGGCAGAAGCTTTTTTCTGAAAAGGCAAACTTACGGCTCCTTCTCCCACAGGGAAGGTGCCAGCCCTGAAAACTAATGCAGTTTTTCACTATCCCTCTGCAGCCTATCCACAGGCACAACAGCTTTGGGGATCTCTGCTTTCCCAGAGACTCAGCATGTCACGGTGCTCGCTCTCGGCAGAAGCTTTTTTCTGAAAAGGCAAACTTACGGCTCCTTCTCCCACAGGGAAGGTGCCAGCCCTGAAAACTAATGCAGTTTTTCACTATCCCTCTGCAGCCTATCCACAGGCACAACAGCTTTGGGGATCTCTGCTTTCCCAGAGACTCAGCATGTCACGGTGCTCGCTCTCGGCAGAAGCTTTTTTCTGAGAAGGCAAACTTACGGCTCCTTCTCCCACAGGGAAGGTGCCAGCCCTGAAAACTAATGCAGTTTTTCACTATCCCTCTGCAGCCTATCCACAGGCACAACAGCTTTGGGGATCTCTGCTTTCCCAGAGACTCAGCATGTCACGGTGCTCGCTCTCGGCAGAAGCTTTTTTCTGAAAAAGAAAACTTTCGGCTCCTTCTCCCTCAGGGAAGGTGCCAGCCCTGAAAACTAATGCAGTTTTTCACTATCCCTCTGCAGCCTATCCACAGGCACAACAGCTTTGGGGATCTCTGCTTTCCCAGAGACTCAGCATGTCACGGTGCTCGCTCTCGGCAGAAGCTTTTTTCTGAAAAGGCAAACTTACGGCTCCTTCTCCCACAGGGAAGGTGCCAGCCCTGAAAACTAATGCAGTTTTTCACTATCCCTCTGCAGCCTATCCACAGGCACAACAGCTTTGGGGATCTCTGCTTTCCCAGAGACTCAGCATGTCACGGTGCTCGCTCTCGGCAGAAGCTTTTTTCTGAAAAGGCAAACTTACGGCTCCTTCTCCCACAGGGAAGGTGCCAGCCCTGAAAACTAATGCAGTTTTTCACTATCCCTCTGCAGCCTATCCACAGGCACAACAGCTTTGGGGATCTCTGCTTTCCCAGAGACTCAGCATGTCACGGTGCTCGCTCTCGGCAGAAGCTTTTTTCTGAGAAGGCAAACTTACGGCTCCTTCTCCCACAGGGAAGGTGCCAGCCCTGCAAACTAATGCAGTTTTTCACTATCCCTCTGCAGCCTATCCACAGGCACAACAGCTTTGGGGATCTCTGCTTTCCCAGAGACTCAGCATGTCACGGTGCTCACTCTCGCCAGAGCCTTTTTCTGAAAAGGCAAACTTACGGCTCCTTCTCCCACAGGGAAGGTGCCAGCCCTGAAAAATCTTGCTGGTATTCACTATCCCTCTGCAGCCTATCCACAGGCACAACAGCTTTGGGGATCTCTGCTTTCCCAGAGACTCAGCATGTCACGGTGCTCGCTCTCGGCAGAAGCTTTTTTCTGAAAAGGCAAACTTACGGCTCCTTCTCCCACAGGGAAGGTGCCAGCCCTGAAAACTAATGCAGTTTTTCACTATCCCTCTGCAGCCTATCCACAGGCACAACAGCTTTGGGGATCTCTGCTTTCCCAGAGACTCAGCATGTCACGGTGCTCGCTCTCGGCAGAAGCTTTTTTCTGAAAAGGCAAACTTACGGCTCCTTCTCCCACAGGGAAGGTGCCAGCCCTGAAAACTAATGCAGTTTTTCACTATCCCTCTGCAGCCTATCCACAGGCACAACAGCTTTGGGGATCTCTGCTTTCCCAGAGACTCAGCATGTCACGGTGCTCGCTCTCGGCAGAAGCTTTTTTCTGAAAAGGCAAACTTACGGCTCCTTCTCCCACAGGGAAGGTGCCAGCCCTGAAAACTAATGCAGTTTTTCACTATCCCTCTGCAGCCTATCCACAGGCACAACAGCTTTTGGGATCTCTGCTTTCCCAGAGACTCAGCATGTCACGGTGCTCGCTCTCGGCAGAAGCTTTTTTCTGAAAAGGCAAACTTACGGCTCCTTCTCCCACAGGGAAGGTGCCAGCCCTGAAAACTAATGCAGTTTTTCACTATCCCTCTGCAGCCTATCCACAGGCACAACAGCTTTGGGGATCTCTGCTTTCCCAGAGACTCAGCATGTCACGGTGCTCGCTCTCGGCAGAAGCTTTTTTCTGAGAAGGCAAACTTACGGCTCCTTCTCCCACAGGGAAGGTGCCAGCCCTGAAAACTAATGCAGTTTTTCACTATCCCTCTGCAGCCTATCCACAGGCACAACAGCTTTGGGGATCTCTGCTTTCCCAGAGACTCAGCATGTCACGGTGCTCGCTCTCGGCAGAAGCTTTTTTCTGAGAAGGCAAACTTACGGCTCCTTCTCCCACAGGGAAGGTGCCAGCCCTGAAAACTAATGCAGTTTTTCACTATCCCTCTGCAGCCTATCCACAGGCACAACAGCTTTGGGGATCTCTGCTTTCCCAGAGACTCAGCATGTCACGGTGCTCGCTCTCGGCAGAAGCTTTTTTCTGAAAAGGCAAACTTACGGCTCCTTCTCCCACAGGGAAGGTGCCAGCCCTGAAAACTAATGCAGTTTTTCACTATCCCTCTGCAGCCTATCCACAGGCACAACAGCACTGGGGATCCTTTAGCCGCAGCAGCACTGGGGATCTCTGCTATCCCAGAGACTCAGCATGTCACGGTGCTCGTTCTCGGCAGAATCTTTTTTTCTGAAAATGCAAACGTCTGGCTCCTTCTCCCACAAGGAAGCTGCCAGACTGAAAGCTAATGCAGGTCTTCACTATCCGCCTGCAGCCTATCCACAGGCACAACAGCTTTTGGGATCTCTGCTTTCCCAGAGACTCAGCATGTCACGGTGCTCGCTCTCGGCAGAAGCTTTTTTCTGAAAAGGCAAACTTACGGCTCCTTCTCCCACAGGGAAGGTGCCAGCCCTGAAAACTAATGCAGTTTTTCACTATCCCTCTGCAGCCTATCCACAGGCACAACAGCTTTGGGGATCTCTGCTTTCCCAGAGACTCAGCATGTCACGGTGCTCGTTCTCGGCAGAAGCTTTTTCTGAGAAGGCAAAAGTGTGGCTCCTTCTCCCACAAGGAAGGTGCTAGCCCTGAAAGATCTTGCTGGTATTCACTATCCCTCTGCAGCCTATCCACAGGCACAACAGCTTTGGGGATCTCTGCTTTCCCAGAGACTCAGCATGTCACGGTGCTCGCTCTCGGCAGAAGCTTTTTTCTGAAAAAGAAAACTTTCGGCTCCTTCTCCCACAAGGAAGGTGCCAGGCCTAAAAGCTAATGCAGCTCTTCACTATCCTCCTGCAGCCTATCCACAGGCACAACAGCACTGGGGATCTCTGCTTTCCCAGAGACTCAGCATGTCACGGTGCTCGCTCTCGGCAGAAGCTTTTTTCTGAAAAGGCAAACTTACGGCTCCTTCTCCCACAGGGAAGGTGCCAGCCCTGAAAACTAATGCAGTTTTTCACTATCCCTCTGCAGCCTATCCACAGGAACAACAGCTTTGGGGATCTCTGCTTTCCCAGAGACTCAGCATGTCACGGTGCTCACTCTCGCCAGAGCCTTTTTCTGAAAAGGCAAACTTACGGCTCCTTCTCCCACAAGGAAGGTGCCAGCCCTGAAAGATCTTGCTGGTATTCACTATCCCTCTGCAGCCTATCCACAGGCACAACAGCTTTGGGGATCTCTGCTTTCCCAGAGACTCAGCATGTCACGGTGCTCGCTCTCGGCAGAAGCTTTTTTCTGAAAAGGCAAACTTACGGCTCCTTCTCCCACAGGGAAGGTGCCAGCCCTGAAAACTAATGCAGTTTTTCACTATCCCTCTGCAGCCTATCCACAGGCACAACAGCTTTGGGGATCTCTGCTTTCCCAGAGACTCAGCATGTCACGGTGCTCGCTCTCGGCAGAAGCTTTTTTCTGAAAAGGCAAACTTACGGCTCCTTCTCCCACAGGGAAGGTGCCAGCCCTGAAAACTAATGCAGTTTTTCACTATCCCTCTGCAGCCTATCCACAGGCACAACAGCTTTTGGGATCTCTGCTTTCCCAGAGACTCAGCATGTCACGGTGCTCGCTCTCGGCAGAAGCTTTTTTCTGAAAAGGCAAACTTACGGCTCCTTCTCCCACAGGGAAGGTGCCAGCCCTGAAAACTAATGCAGTTTTTCACTATCCCTCTGCAGCCTATCCACAGGCACAACAGCTTTTGGGATCTCTGCTTTCCCAGAGACTCAGCATGTCACGGTGCTCGCTCTCGGCAGAAGCTTTTTCTGAGAAGGCAAAAGTGTGGCTCCTTCTCCCACAAGGAAGGTGCTAGCCCTGAAAGATCTTGCTGGTATTCACTATCCCTCTGCAGCCTATCCACAGGCACAACAGCTTTGGGGATCTCTGCTTTCCCAGAGACTCAGCATGTCACGGTGCTCGCTCTCGGCAGAAGCTTTTTTCTGAAAAAGAAAACTTTCGGCTCCTTCTCCCACAAGGAAGGTGCCAGGCCTAAAAGCTAATGCAGCTCTTCACTATCCTCCTGCAGCCTATCCACAGGCACAACAGCACTGGGGATCTCTGCTTTCCCAGAGACTCAGCATGTCACGGTGCTCGCTCTCGGCAGAAGCTTTTTTCTGAAAAGGCAAACTTACGGCTCCTTCTCCCACAGGGAAGGTGCCAGCCCTGAAAACTAATGCAGTTTTTCACTATCCCTCTGCAGCCTATCCACAGGCACAACAGCTTTGGGGATCTCTGCTTTCCCAGAGACTCAGCATGTCACGGTGCTCACTCTCGCCAGAGCCTTTTTCTGAAAAGGCAAACTTACGGCTCCTTCTCCCACAAGGAAGGTGCCAGCCCTGAAAGATCTTGCTGGTATTCACTATCCCTCTGCAGCCTATCCACAGGCACAACAGCTTTTGGGATCTCTGCTTTCCCAGAGACTCAGCATGTCACGGTGCTCGCTCTCGGCAGAAGCTTTTTTCTGAAAAGGCAAACTTACGGCTCCTTCTCCCACAGGGAAGGTGCCAGCCCTGAAAACTAATGCAGTTTTTCACTATCCCTCTGCAGCCTATCCACAGGCACAACAGCTTTGGGGATCTCTGCTTTCCCAGAGACTCAGCATGTCACGGTGCTCGCTCTCGGCAGAAGCTTTTTTCTGAAAAGGCAAACTTACGTCTCCTTCTCCCACAGGGAAGGTGCCAGCCCTGAAAACTAATGCAGTTTTTCACTATCCCTCTGCAGCCTATCCACAGGCACAACAGCTTTGGGGATCTCTGCTTTCCCAGAGACTCAGCATGTCACGGTGCTCGCTCTCGGCAGAAGCTTTTTTCTGAAAAGGCAAACTTACGGCTCCTTCTCCCACAGGGAAGGTGCCAGCCCTGAAAACTAATGCAGTTTTTCACTATCCCTCTGCAGCCTATCCACAGGCACAACAGCTTTGGGGATCTCTGCTTTCCCAGAGACTCAGCATGTCACGGTGCTCGCTCTCGGCAGAAGCTTTTTTCTGAAAAGGCAAACTTACGGCTCCTTCTCCCACAGGGAAGGTGCCAGCCCTGAAAACTAATGCAGTTTTTCACTATCCCTCTGCAGCCTATCCACAGGCACAACAGCTTTTGGGATCTCTGCTTTCCCAGAGACTCAGCATGTCACGGTGCTCGCTCTCGGCAAAAGCTTTTTTCTGAAAAGGCAAACTTACGGCTCCTTCTCCCACAGGGAAGGTGCCAGCCCTGAAAACTAATGCAGTTTTTCACTATCCCTCTGCAGCCTATCCACAGGCACAACAGCTTTGGGGATCTCTGCTTTCCCAGAGACTCAGCATGTCACGGTGCTCGTTCTCGGCAGAAGCTTTTTCTGATAAGGCAAAAGTGTGACTCCTTCTACCACAAGGAAGGTGCTAGCCCTGAAAGATCTTGCTGGTATTCACTATCCCTCTGCAGCCTATCCACAGGCACAACAGCTTTGGGGATCTCTGCTTTCCCAGAGACTCAGCATGTCACGGTGCTCGCTCTCGGCAGAAGCTTTTTTCTGAAAAGGCAAACGTCTGGCTCCTTCTCCAGCAAGGCAAGTGCCAGGCCTGAAAGATTTTGTGGTCTTCACCGCCACCTGCAGCCTATCCACAGGCACAACAGCACTGGGGATCCTTTAGCCGCAGCAGCACTGGGGATCTCTGCTATCCCAGAGACTCAGCATGTCACGGTGCTCGTTCTCGGCAGAAGCTTTTTTTCTGAAAATGCAAACGTCTGGCTCCTTCTCCCACAAGGAAGCTGCCAGACTGAAAGCTAATGCAGGTCTTCACTATCCGCCTGCAGCCTATCCACAGGCACAACAGCTTTTGGGATCTCTGCTTTCCCAGAGACTCAGCATGTCACGGTGCTCGCTCTCGGCAGAAGCTTTTTTCTGAAAAGGCAAACTTACGGCTCCTTCTCCCACAGGGAAGGTGCCAGCCCTGAAAACTAATGCAGTTTTTCACTATCCCTCTGCAGCCTATCCACAGGCACAACAGCTTTGGGGATCTCTGCTTTCCCAGAGACTCAGCATGTCACGGTGCTCGTTCTCGGCAGAAGCTTTTTCTGAGAAGGCAAAAGTGTGGCTCCTTCTCCCACAAGGAAGGTGCTAGCCCTGAAAGATCTTGCTGGTATTCACTATCCCTCTGCAGCCTATCCACAGGCACAACAGCTTTGGGGATCTCTGCTTTCCCAGAGACTCAGCATGTCACGGTGCTCGCTCTCGGCAGAAGCTTTTTTCTGAAAAAGAAAACTTTCGGCTCCTTCTCCCACAAGGAAGGTGCCAGGCCTAAAAGCTAATGCAGCTCTTCACTATCCTCCTGCAGCCTATCCACAGGCACAACAGCTTTGGGGATCTCTGCTTTCCCAGAGACTCAGCATGTCACGGTGCTCGCTCTCGGCAGAAGCTTTTTTCTGAAAAGGCAAACTTACGGCTCCTTCTCCCACAGGGAAGGTGCCAGCCCTGAAAACTAATGCAGTTTTTCACTATCCCTCTGCAGCCTATCCACAGGAACAACAGCTTTGGGGATCTCTGCTTTCCCAGAGACTCAGCATGTCACGGTGCTCACTCTCGCCAGAGCCTTTTTCTGAAAAGGCAAACTTACGGCTCCTTCTCCCACAAGGAAGGTGCCAGCCCTGAAAGATCTTGCTGGTATTCACTATCCCTCTGCAGCCTATCCACAGGCACAACAGCTTTTGGGATCTCTGCTTTCCCAGAGACTCAGCATGTCACGGTGCTCGCTCTCGGCAGAAGCTTTTTTCTGAAAAGGCAAACTTACGGCTCCTTCTCCCACAGGGAAGGTGCCAGCCCTGAAAACTAATGCAGTTTTTCACTATCCCTCTGCAGCCTATCCACAGGCACAACAGCTTTGGGGATCTCTGCTTTCCCAGAGACTCAGCATGTCACGGTGCTCGCTCTCGGCAGAAGCTTTTTTCTGAAAAGGCAAACTTACGGCTCCTTCTCCCACAGGGAAGGTGCCAGCCCTGAAAACTAATGCAGTTTTTCACTATCCCTCTGCAGCCTATCCACAGGCACAACAGCTTTTGGGATCTCTGCTTTCCCAGAGACTCAGCATGTCACGGTGCTCGCTCTCGGCAGAAGCTTTTTTCTGAAAAGGCAAACTTACGGCTCCTTCTCCCACAGGGAAGGTGCCAGCCCTGAAAACTAATGCAGTTTTTCACTATCCCTCTGCAGCCTATCCACAGGCACAACAGCTTTTGGGATCTCTGCTTTCCCAGAGACTCAGCATGTCACGGTGCTCGCTCTCGGCAGAAGCTTTTTCTGAGAAGGCAAAAGTGTGGCTCCTTCTCCCACAAGGAAGGTGCTAGCCCTGAAAGATCTTGCTGGTATTCACTATCCCTCTGCAGCCTATCCACAGGCACAACAGCTTTGGGGATCTCTGCTTTCCCAGAGACTCAGCATGTCACGGTGCTCGCTCTCGGCAGAAGCTTTTTTCTGAAAAAGAAAACTTTCGGCTCCTTCTCCCACAAGGAAGGTGCCAGGCCTAAAAGCTAATGCAGCTCTTCACTATCCTCCTGCAGCCTATCCACAGGCACAACAGCACTGGGGATCTCTGCTTTCCCAGAGACTCAGCATGTCACGGTGCTCGCTCTCGGCAGAAGCTTTTTTCTGAAAAGGCAAACTTACGGCTCCTTCTCCCACAGGGAAGGTGCCAGCCCTGCAAACTAATGCAGTTTTTCACTATCCCTCTGCAGCCTATCCACAGGCACAACAGCTTTGGGGATCTCTGCTTTCCCAGAGACTCAGCATGTCACGGTGCTCACTCTCGCCAGAGCCTTTTTCTGAAAAGGCAAACTTACGGCTCCTTCTCCCACAAGGAAGGTGCCAGCCCTGAAAGATCTTGCTGGTATTCACTATCCCTCTGCAGCCTATCCACAGGCACAACAGCTTTTGGGATCTCTGCTTTCCCAGAGACTCAGCATGTCACGGTGCTCGCTCTCGGCAGAAGCTTTTTTCTGAAAAGGCAAACTTACGGCTCCTTCTCCCACAGGGAAGGTGCCAGCCCTGAAAACTAATGCAGTTTTTCACTATCCCTCTGCAGCCTATCCACAGGCACAACAGCTTTGGGGATCTCTGCTTTCCCAGAGACTCAGCATGTCACGGTGCTCGCTCTCGGCAGAAGCTTTTTTCTGAAAAGGCAAACTTACGGCTCCTTCTCCCACAGGGAAGGTGCCAGCCCTGAAAACTAATGCAGTTTTTCACTATCCCTCTGCAGCCTATCCACAGGCACAACAGCTTTGGGGATCTCTGCTTTCCCAGAGACTCAGCATGTCACGGTGCTCGCTCTCGGCAGAAGCTTTTTTCTGAAAAGGCAAACTTACGGCTCCTTCTCCCACAGGGAAGGTGCCAGCCCTGAAAACTAATGCAGTTTTTCACTATCCCTCTGCAGCCTATCCACAGGCACAACAGCTTTTGGGATCTCTGCTTTCCCAGAGACTCAGCATGTCACGGTGCTCGCTCTCGGCAGAAGCTTTTTCTGAGAAGGCAAAAGTGTGGCTCCTTCTCCCACAAGGAAGGTGCTAGCCCTGAAAGATCTTGCTGGTATTCACTATCCCTCTGCAGCCTATCCACAGGCACAACAGCTTTGGGGATCTCTGCTTTCCCAGAGACTCAGCATGTCACGGTGCTCGCTCTCGGCAGAAGCTTTTTTCTGAAAAAGAAAACTTTCGGCTCCTTCTCCCACAAGGAAGGTGCCAGGCCTAAAAGCTAATGCAGCTCTTCACTATCCTCCTGCAGCCTATCCACAGGCACAACAGCACTGGGGATCTCTGCTTTCCCAGAGACTCAGCATGTCACGGTGCTCGCTCTCGGCAGAAGCTTTTTTCTGAAAAGGCAAACTTACGGCTCCTTCTCCCACAGGGAAGGTGCCAGCCCTGCAAACTAATGCAGTTTTTCACTATCCCTCTGCAGCCTATCCACAGGCACAACAGCTTTGGGGATCTCTGCTTTCCCAGAGACTCAGCATGTCACGGTGCTCACTCTCGCCAGAGCCTTTTTCTGAAAAGGCAAACTTACGGCTCCTTCTCCCACAAGGAAGGTGCCAGCCCTGAAAGATCTTGCTGGTATTCACTATCCCTCTGCAGCCTATCCACAGGCACAACAGCTTTTGGGATCTCTGCTTTCCCAGAGACTCAGCATGTCACGGTGCTCGCTCTCGGCAGAAGCTTTTTTCTGAAAAGGCAAACTTACGGCTCCTTCTCCCACAGGGAAGGTGCCAGCCCTGAAAACTAATGCAGTTTTTCACTATCCCTCTGCAGCCTATCCACAGGCACAACAGCTTTGGGGATCTCTGCTTTCCCAGAGACTCAGCATGTCACGGTGCTCGCTCTCGGCAGAAGCTTTTTTCTGAAAAGGCAAACTTACGGCTCCTTCTCCCACAGGGAAGGTGCCAGCCCTGAAAACTAATGCAGTTTTTCACTATCCCTCTGCAGCCTATCCACAGGCACAACAGCTTTTGGGATCTCTGCTTTCCCAGAGACTCAGCATGTCACGGTGCTCGCTCTCGGCAGAAGCTTTTTTCTGAAAAGGCAAACTTACGGCTCCTTCTCCCACAGGGAAGGTGCCAGCCCTGAAAACTAATGCAGTTTTTCACTATCCCTCTGCAGCCTATCCACAGGCACAACAGCTTTGGGGATCTCTGCTTTCCCAGAGACTCAGCATGTCACGGTGCTCGCTCTCGGCAGAAGCTTTTTTCTGAGAAGGCAAACTTACGGCTCCTTCTCCCACAGGGAAGGTGCCAGCCCTGCAAACTAATGCAGTTTTTCACTATCCCTCTGCAGCCTATCCACAGGCACAACAGCTTTGGGGATCTCTGCTTTCCCAGAGACTCAGCATGTCACGGTGCTCGCTCTCGGCAGAAGCTTTTTTCTGAGAAGGCAAACTTACGGCTCCTTCTCCCACAGGGAAGGTGCCAGCCCTGAAAACTAATGCAGTTTTTCACTATCCCTCTGCAGCCTATCCACAGGCACAACAGCTTTGGGGATCTCTGCTTTCCCAGAGACTCAGCATGTCACGGTGCTCGCTCTCGGCAGAAGCTTTTTTCTGAAAAGGCAAACTTACGGCTCCTTCTCCCACAGGGAAGGTGCCAGCCCTGAAAACTAATGCAGTTTTTCACTATCCCTCTGCAGCCTATCCACAGTCACAACAGCTTTGGGGATCTCTGCTTTCCCAGAGACTCAGCATGTCACGGTGCTCGTTCTCGGCAGAAGCTTTTTCTGATAAGGCAAAAGTGTGGCTCCTTCTCCCACAAGGAAGGTGCTAGCCCTGAAAGATCTTGCTGGTATTCACTATCCCTCTGCAGCCTATCCACAGGCACAACAGCTTTGGGGATCTCTGCTTTCCCAGAGACTCAGCATGTCACGGTGCTCGCTCTCGGCAGAAGCTTTTTCTGAAAAGGCAAGCGTCTGGCTCCTTCTCCAGCAAGGCAAGTGCCAGGCCTGAAAGATTTTGTGGTCTTCACCGCCACCTGCAGCCTATCCACAGGCACAACAGCACTGGGGATCCTTTAGCCGCAGCAGCACTGGGGATCTCTGCTATCCCAGAGACTCAGCATGTCACGGTGCTCGTTCTCGGCAGAATCTTTTTTTCTGAAAATGCAAACGTCTGGCTCCTTCTCCCACAAGGAAGCTGCCACACTGAAAGCTAATGCAGGTCTTCACTATCCGCCTGCAGCCTATCCACAGGCACAACAGCTTTGGGGATCTCTGCTTTCCCAGAGACTCAGCATGTCACGGTGCTCGCTCTCGGCAGAAGCTTTTTTCTGAAAAGGCAAACTTACGGCTCCTTCTCCCACAGGGAAGGTGCCAGCCCTGAAAACTAATGCAGTTTTTCACTATCCCTCTGCAGCCTATCCACAGGCACAACAGCTTTGGGGATCTCTGCTTTCCCAGAGACTCAGCATGTCACGGTGCTCGCTCTCGGCAGAAGCTTTTTTCTGAATAGGCAAACTTACGGCTCCTTCTCCCACAGGGAAGGTGCCAGCCCTGAAAACTAATGCAGTTTTTCACTATCCCTCTGCAGCCTATCCACAGGCACAACAGCTTTTGGGATCTCTGCTTTCCCAGAGACTCAGCATGTCACGGTGCTCGTTCTCGGCAGAAGCTTTTTCTGAGAAGGCAAAAGTGTGGCTCCTTCTCCCACAAGGAAGGTGCTAGCCCTGAAAGATCTTGCTGGTATTCACTATCCCTCTGCAGCCTATCCACAGGCACAACAGCTTTGGGGATCTCTGCTTTCCCAGAGACTCAGCATGTCACGGTGCTCGCTCTCGGCAGAAGCTTTTTTCTGAAAAGGCAAACTTACGGCTCCTTCTCCCACAAGGAAGGTGCCAGCCCTGAAAGATCTTGCTGGTATTCACTATCCCTCTGCAGCCTATCCACAGGCACAACAGCTTTGGGGATCTCTGCTTTCCCAGAGACTCAGCATGTCACGGTGCTCGCTCTCGGCAGAAGCTTTTTTCTGAAAAGGCAAACTTACGGCTCCTTCTCCCACAGGGAAGGTGCCAGCCCTGAAAACTAATGCAGTTTTTCACTATCCCTCTGCAGCCTATCCACAGGCACAACAGCTTTGGGGATCTCTGCTTTCCCAGAGACTCAGCATGTCACGGTGCTCGCTCTCGGCAGAAGCTTTTTTCTGAAAAGGCAAACTTACGGCTCCTTCTCCCACAGGGAAGGTGCCAGCCCTGAAAACTAATGCAGTTTTTCACTATCCCTTTGCAGCCTATCCACAGGCACAACAGCTTTGGGGATCTCTGCTTTCCCAGAGACTCAGCATGTCACGGTGCTCGCTCTCGGCAGAAGCTTTTTTCTGAAAAGGCAAACTTACGGCTCCTTCTCCCACAGGGAAGGTGCCAGCCCTGAAAACTAATGCAGTTTTTCACTATCCCTCTGCGGCCTATCCACAGGCACAACAGCTTTTGGGATCTCTGCTTTCCCAGAGACTCAGCATGTCACGGTGCTCGTTCTCGGCAGAAGCTTTTTCTGATAAGGCAAAAGTGTGGCTCCTTCTCCCACAAGGAAGGTGCTAGCCCTGAAAGATCTTGCTGGTATTCACTATCCCTCTGCAGCCTATCCACAGGCACAACAGCTTTGGGGATCTCTGCTTTCCCAGAGACTCAGCATGTCACGGTGCTCGCTCTCGGCAGAAGCTTTTTTCTGAAAAGGCAAACGTCTGGCTCCTTCTCCAGCAAGGCAAGTGCCAGGCCTGAAAGATTTTGTGGTCTTCACCGCCACCTGCAGCCTATCCACAGGCACAACAGCACTGGGGATCCTTTAGCCGCAGCAGCACTGGGGATCTCTGCTATCCCAGAGACTCAGCATGTCACGGTGCTCGTTCTCGGCAGAATCTTTTTTTCTGAAAATGCAAACGTCTGGCTCCTTCTCCCACAAGGAAGCTGCCAGACTGAAAGCTAATGCAGGTCTTCACTATCCGCCTGCAGCCTATCCACAGGCACAACAGCTTTTGGGATCTCTGCTTTCCCAGAGACTCAGCATGTCACGGTGCTCGCTCTCGGCAGAAGCTTTTTTCTGAAAAGGCAAACTTACGGCTCCTTCTCCCACAGGGAAGGTGCCAGCCCTGAAAACTAATGCAGTTTTTCACTATCCCTCTGCAGCCTATCCACAGGCACAACAGCTTTTGGGATCTCTGCTTTCCCAGAGACTCAGCATGTCACGGTGCTCGCTCTCGGCAGAAGCTTTTTTCTGAAAAGGCAAACTTACGGCTCCTTCTCCCACAGGGAAGGTGCCAGCCCTGAAAACTAATGCAGTTTTTCACTATCCCTCTGCAGCCTATCCACAGGCACAACAGCTTTGGGGATCTCTGCTTTCCCAGAGACTCAGCATGTCACGGTGCTCGCTCTCGGCAGAAGCTTTTTTCTGAAAAGGCAAACTTACGGCTCCTTCTCCCACAGGGAAGGTGCCAGCCCTGAAAACTAATGCAGTTTTTCACTATCCCTCTGCAGCCTATCCACAGGCACAACAGCTTTGGGGATCTCTGCTTTCCCAGAGACTCAGCATGTCACGGTGCTCGTTCTCAGCAGAAGCTTTTTCTGATAAGGCAAAAGTGTGGCTCCTTCTCCCACAAGGAAGGTGCTAGCCCTGAAAGATCTTGCTGGTATTCACTATCCCTCTGCAGCCTATCCACAGGCACAACAGCTTTGGGGATCTCTGCTTTCCCAGAGACTCAGCATGTCACGGTGCTCGCTCTCGGCAGAAGCTTTTTCTGAAAAGGCAAACGTCTGGCTCCTTCTCCAGCAAGGCAAGTGCCAGGCCTGAAAGATTTTGTGGTCTTCACCGCCACCTGCAGCCTATCCACAGGCACAACAGCACTGGGGATCCTTTAGCCGCAGCAGCACTGGGGATCTCTGCTATCCCAGAGACTCAGCATGTCACGGTGCTCGTTCTCGGTAGAAGCTTTTTTTCTGAAAATGCAAACGTCTGGCTCCTTCTCCCACAAGGAAGCTGCCACACTGAAAGCTAATGCAGGTCTTCACTATCCGCCTGCAGCCTATCCACAGGCACAACAGCTTTGGGGATCTCTGCTTTCCCAGAGACTCAGCATGTCACGGTGCTCACTCTCGGCAGAAGCTTTTTTCTGAAAAGGCAAACTTACGGCTCCTTCTCCCACAGGGAAGGTGCCAGCCCTGAAAACTAATGCAGTTTTTCACTATCCCTCTGCAGCCTATCCACAGGCACAACAGCTTTGGGGATCTCTGCTTTCCCAGAGACTCAGCATGTCACGGTGCTCGCTCTCGGCAGAAGCTTTTTTCTGAATAGGCAAACTTACGGCTCCTTCTCCCACAGGGAAGGTGCCAGCCCTGAAAACTAATGCAGTTTTTCACTATCCCTCTGCAGCCTATCCACAGGCACAACAGCTTTTGGGATCTCTGCTTTCCCAGAGACTCAGCATGTCACGGTGCTCGTTCTCGGCAGAAGCTTTTTCTGAGAAGGCAAAAGTGTGGCTCCTTCTCCCACAAGGAAGGTGCTAGCCCTGAAAGATCTTGCTGGTATTCACTATCCCTCTGCAGCCTATCCACAGGCACAACAGCTTTGGGGATCTCTGCTTTCCCAGAGACTCAGCATGTCACGGTGCTCGCTCTCGGCAGAAGCTTTTTTCTGAAAAGGCAAACTTACGGCTCCTTCTCCCACAAGGAAATTGCCAGCCCTGAAAGATCTTGCTGGTATTCACTATCCCTCTGCAGCCTATCCACAGGCACAACAGCTTTGGGGATCTCTGCTTTCCCAGAGACTCAGCATGTCACGGTGCTCGCTCTCGGCAGAAGCTTTTTTCTGAAAAGGCAAACTTACGGCTCCTTCTCCCACAGGGAAGGTGCCAGCCCTGAAAACTAATGCAGTTTTTCACTATCCCTCTGCAGCCTATCCACAGGCACAACAGCTTTTGGGATCTCTGCTTTCCCAGAGACTCAGCATGTCACGGTGCTCGCTCTCGGCAGAAGCTTTTTTCTGAAAAGGCAAACTTACGGCTCCTTCTCCCACAGGGAAGGTGCCAGCCCTGAAAACTAATGCAGTTTTTCACTATCCCTCTGCAGCTTATCCACAGGCACAACAGCTTTGGGGATCTCTGCTTTCCCAGAGACTCAGCATGTCACGGTGCTCGCTCTCGGCAGAAGCTTTTTTCTGAAAAGGCAAACTTACGGCTCCTTCTCCCACAGGGAAGGTGCCAGCCCTGAAAACTAATGCAGTTTTTCACTATCCCTCTGCAGCCTATCCACAGGCACAACAGCTTTTGGGATCTCTGCTTTCCCAGAGACTCAGCATGTCACGGTGCTCGTTCTCGGCAGAAGCTTTTTCTGAGAAGGCAAAAGTGTGGCTCCTTCTCCCACAAGGAAGGTGCTAGCCCTGAAAGATCTTGCTGGTATTCACTATCCCTCTGCAGCCTATCCACAGGCACAACAGCTTTGGGGATCTCTGCTTTCCCAGAGACTCAGCATGTCACGGTGCTCGCTCTCGGCAGAAGCTTTTTTCTGAAAAGGCAAACTTACGGCTCCTTCTCCCACAGGGAAGGTGCAAGCCCTGAAAACTAATGCAGTTTTTCACTATCCCTCTGCAGCCTATCCACAGGCACAACAGCTTTGGGGATCTCTGCTTTCCCAGAGACTCAGCATGTCACGGTGCTCGCTCTCGGCAGAAGCTTTTTTCTGAAAAGGCAAACTTACGGCTCCTTCTCCCACAGGGAAGGTGCCAGCCCTGAAAACTAATGCAGTTTTTCACTATCCCTCTGCGGCCTATCCACAGGCACAACAGCTTTGGGGATCTCTGCTTTCCCAGAGACTCAGCATGTCACGGTGCTCGTTCTCGGCAGAAGCTTTTTCTGATAAGGCAAAAGTGTGGCTCCTTCTCCCACAAGGAAGGTGCTAGCCCTGAAAGATCTTGCTGGTATTCACTATCCCTCTGCAGCCTATCCACAGGCACAACAGCTTTGGGGATCTCTGCTTTCCAAGAGACTCAGCATGTCACGGTGCTCGCTCTCGGCAGAAGCTTTTTTCTGAAAAGGCAAACGTCTGGCTCCTTCTCCAGCAAGGCAAGTGCCAGGCCTGAAAGATTTTGTGGTCTTCACCGCCACCTGCAGCCTATCCACAGGCACAACAGCACTGGGGATCCTTTAGCCGCAGCAGCACTGGGGATCTCTGCTATCCCAGAGACTCAGCATGTCACGGTGCTCGTTCTCGGCAGAATCTTTTTTTCTGAAAATGCAAACGTCTGGCTCCTTCTCCCACAAGGAAGCTGCCAGACTGAAAGCTAATGCAGGTCTTCACTATCCGCCTGCAGCCTATCCACAGGCACAACAGCTTTTGGGATCTCTGCTTTCCCAGAGACTCAGCATGTCACGGTGCTCGCTCTCGGCAGAAGCTTTTTTCTGAAAAGGCAAACTTACGGCTCCTTCTCCCACAGGGAAGGTGCCAGCCCTGAAAACTAATGCAGTTTTTCACTATCCCTCTGCAGCCTATCCACAGGCACAACAGCTTTGGGGATCTCTGCTTTCCCAGAGACTCAGCATGTCACGGTGCTCGCTCTCGGCAGAAGCTTTTTTCTGAAAAGGCAAACTTACGGCTCCTTCTCCCACAGGGAAGGTGCCAGCCCTGAAAACTAATGCAGGTCTTCACTATCCGCCTGCAGCCTATCCACAGGCACAACAGCTTTTGGGATCTCTGCTTTCCCAGAGACTCAGCATGTCACGGTGCTCGCTCTCGGCAGAAGCTTTTTCTGAGAAGGCAAAAGTGTGGCTCCTTCTCCCACAAGGAAGGTGCTAGCCCTGAAAGATCTTGCTGGTATTCACTATCCCTCTGCAGCCTATCCACAGGCACAACAGCTTTGGGGATCTCTGCTTTCCCAGAGACTCAGCATGTCACGGTGCTCGCTCTCGGCAGAAGCTTTTTTCTGAAAAGGCAAACTTACGGCTCCTTCTCCCACAGGGAAGGTGCCAGGCCTAAAAGCTAATGCAGCTCTTCACTATCCTCCTGCAGCCTATCCACAGGCACAACAGCTTTGGGGATCTCTGCTTTCCCAGAGACTCAGCATGTCACGGTGCTCGCTCTCGGCAGAAGCTTTTTTCTGAAAAGGCAAACTTACGGCTCCTTCTCCCACAGGGAAGGTGCCAGCCCTGAAAACTAATGCAGTTTTTCACTATCCCTCTGCAGCCTATCCACAGGCACAACAGCTTTGGGGATCTCTGCTTTCCCAGAGACTCAGCATGTCACGGTGCTCACTCTCGCCAGAGCCTTTTTCTGAAAAGGCAAACTTACGGCTCCTTCTCCCACAAGGAAGGTGCCAGCCCTGAAAGATCTTGCTGGTATTCACTATCCCTCTGCAGCCTATCCACAGGCACAACAGCTTTGGGGATCTCTGCTTTCCCAGAGACTCAGCATGTCACGGTGCTCGCTCTCGGCAGAAGCTTTTTTCTGAAAAGGCAAACTTACGGCTCCTTCTCCCACAGGGAAGGTGCCAGCCCTGAAAACTAATGCAGTTTTTCACTATCCCTCTGCAGCCTATCCACAGGCACAACAGCTTTGGGGATCTCTGCTTTCCCAGAGACTCAGCATGTCACGGTGCTCGCTCTCGGCAGAAGCTTTTTTCTGAAAAGGCAAACTTACGGCTCCTTCTCCCACAGGGAAGGTGCCAGCCCTGAAAACTAATGCAGTTTTTCACTATCCCTCTGCAGCCTATCCACAGGCACAACAGCTTTGGGGATCTCTGCTTTCCCAGAGACTCAGCATGTCACGGTGCTCGCTCTCGGCAGAAGCTTTTTT
Organism: Astur gentilis; assembly: GCF_929443795.1. NCBI lineage: Eukaryota > Metazoa > Chordata > Aves > Accipitriformes > Accipitridae > Astur > Astur gentilis. The sequence goes on from NW_026061047.1 coordinate 91,405, forward strand.
CTGAAAAGGCAAACTTACGGCTCCTTCTCCCACAGGGAAGGTGCCAGCCCTGCAAACTAATGCAGTTTTTCACTATCCCTCTGCAGCCTATCCACAGGCACAACAGCTTTGGGGATCTCTGCTTTCCCAGAGACTCAGCATGTCACGGTGCTCGCTCTCGGCAGAAGCTTTTTTCTGAGAAGGCAAACTTACGGCTCCTTCTCCCACAGGGAAGGTGCCAGCCCTGCAAACTAATGCAGTTTTTCACTATCCCTCTGCAGCCTATCCACAGGCACAACAGCTTTGGGGATCTCTGCTTTCCCAGAGACTCAGCATGTCACGGTGCTCGCTCTCGGCAGAAGCTTTTTTCTGAGAAGGCAAACTTACGGCTCCTTCTCCCACAGGGAAGGTGCCAGCCCTGAAAACTAATGCAGTTTTTCACTATCCCTCTGCAGCCTATCCACAGGCACAACAGCTTTGGGGATCTCTGCTTTCCCAGAGACTCAGCATGTCACGGTGCTCGCTCTCGGCAGAAGCTTTTTTCTGAAAAGGCAAACTTACGGCTCCTTCTCCCACAGGGAAGGTGCCAGCCCTGAAAACTAATGCAGTTTTTCACAATCCCTCTGCAGCCTATCCACAGGCACAACAGCTTTGGGGATCTCTGCTTTCCCAGAGACTCAGCATGTCACGGTGCTCGCTCTCGGCAGAAGCTTTTTTCTGAAAAGGCAAACTTACGGCTCCTTCTCCCACAGGGAAGGTGCCAGCCCTGAAAAATCTTGCTGGTATTCACTATCCCTCTGCAGCCTATCCACAGGCACAACAGCTTTGGGGATCTCTGCTTTCCCAGAGACTCAGCATGTCACGGTGCTCGCTCTCGGCAGAAGCTTTTTTCTGAAAAGGCAAACTTACGGCTCCTTCTCCCACAGGGAAGGTGCCAGCCCTGAAAACTAATGCAGTTTTTCACTATCCCTCTGCAGCCTATCCACAGGCACAACAGCTTTGGGGATCTCTGCTTTCCCAGAGACTCAGCATGTCACGGTGCTCGCTCTCGGCAGAAGCTTTTTTCTGAGAAGGCAAACTTACGGCTCCTTCTCCCACAGGGAAGGTGCCAGCCCTGAAAACTAATGCAGTTTTTCACTATCCCTCTGCAGCCTATCCACAGGCACAACAGCTTTGGGGATCTCTGCTTTCCCAGAGACTCAGCATGTCACGGTGCTCGCTCTCGGCAGAAGCTTTTTTCTGAAAAGGCAAACTTACGGCTCCTTCTCCCACAGGGAAGGTGCCAGCCCTGAAAACTAATGCAGTTTTTCACTATCCCTCTGCAGCCTATCCACAGGCACAACAGCTTTGGGGATCTCTGCTTTCCCAGAGACTCAGCATGTCACGGTGCTCGCTCTCGGCAGAAGCTTTTTTCTGAAAAGGCAAACTTACGGCTCCTTCTCCCACAGGGAAGGTGCCAGCCCTGAAAACTAATGCAGTTTTTCACTATCCCTCTGCAGCCTATCCACAGGCACAACAGCTTTGGGGATCTCTGCTTTCCCAGAGACTCAGCATGTCACAGTGCTCGCTCTCGGCAGAAGCTTTTTTCTGAAAAGGCAAACTTACGGCTCCTTCTCCCACAGGGAAGGTGCCAGCCCTGCAAACTAATGCAGTTTTTCACTATCCCTCTGCAGCCTATCCACAGGCACAACAGCTTTGGGGATCTCTGCTTTCCCAGAGACTCAGCATGTCACGGTGCTCGCTCTCGGCAGAAGCTTTTTTCTGAGAAGGCAAACTTACGGCTCCTTCTCCCACAGGGAAGGTGCCAGCCCTGAAAACTAATGCAGTTTTTCACTATCCCTCTGCAGCCTATCCACAGGCACAACAGCTTTGGGGATCTCTGCTTTCCCAGAGACTCAGCATGTCACGGTGCTCGCTCTCGGCAGAAGCTTTTTTCTGAAAAGGCAAACTTACGGCTCCTTCTCCCACAGGGAAGGTGCCAGCCCTGAAAACTAATGCAGTTTTTCACAATCCCTCTGCAGCCTGTCCACAGGCACAACAGCTTTGGGGATCTCTGCTTTCCCAGAGACTCAGCATGTCACGGTGCTCGCTCTCGGCAGAAGCTTTTTTCTGAAAAGGCAAACTTACGGCTCCTTCTCCCACAGGGAAGGTGCCAGCCCTGAAAAATCTTGCTGGTATTCACTATCCCTCTGCAGCCTATCCACAGGCACAACAGCTTTGGGGATCTCTGCTTTCCCAGAGACTCAGCATGTCACGGTGCTCGCTCTCGGCAGAAGCTTTTTTCTGAAAAGGCAAACTTACGGCTCCTTCTCCCACAGGGAAGGTGCCAGCCCTGAAAACTAATGCAGTTTTTCACTATCCCTCTGCAGCCTATCCACAGGCACAACAGCTTTGGGGATCTCTGCTTTCCCAGAGACTCAGCATGTCACGGTGCTCGCTCTCGGCAGAAGCTTTTTTCTGAAAAGGCAAACTTACGGCTCCTTCTCCCACAGGGAAGGTGCCAGCCCTGAAAACTAATGCAGTTTTTCACTATCCCTCTGCAGCCTATCCACAGGCACAACAGCTTTGGGGATCTCTGCTTTCCCAGAGACTCAGCATGTCACGGTGCTCGCTCTCGGCAGAAGCTTTTTTCTGAGAAGGCAAACTTACGGCTCCTTCTCCCACAGGGAAGGTGCCAGCCCTGAAAACTAATGCAGTTTTTCACTATCCCTCTGCAGCCTATCCACAGGCACAACAGCTTTGGGGATCTCTGCTTTCCCAGAGACTCAGCATGTCACGGTGCTCGCTCTCGGCAGAAGCTTTTTTCTGAAAAGGCAAACTTACGGCTCCTTCTCCCACAGGGAAGGTGCCAGCCCTGAAAACTAATGCAGTTTTTCACTATCCCTCTGCAGCCTATCCACAGGCACAACAGCTTTTGGGATCTCTGCTTTCCCAGAGACTCAGCATGTCACGGTGCTCGCTCTCGGCAGAAGCTTTTTTCTGAAAAGGCAAACTTACGGCTCCTTCTCCCACAGGGAAGGTGCCAGCCCTGAAAACTAATGCAGTTTTTCACTATCCCTCTGCAGCCTATCCACAGGCACAACAGCTTTGGGGATCTCTGCTTTCCCAGAGACTCAGCATGTCACGGTGCTCGCTCTCGGCAGAAGCTTTTTTCTGAAAAGGCAAACTTACGGCTCCTTCTCCCACAGGGAAGGTGCCAGCCCTGAAAACTAATGCAGTTTTTCACTATCCCTCTGCAGCCTATCCACAGGCACAACAGCTTTGGGGATCTCTGCTTTCCCAGAGACTCAGCATGTCACGGTGCTCGCTCTCGGCAGAAGCTTTTTTCTGAAAAGGCAAACTTACGGCTCCTTCTCCCACAGGGAAGGTGCCAGCCCTGAAAACTAATGCAGTTTTTCACTATCCCTCTGCAGCCTATCCACAGGCACAACAGCTTTTGGGATCTCTGCTTTCCCAGAGACTCAGCATGTCACGGTGCTCGCTCTCGGCAGAAGCTTTTTTCTGAAAAGGCAAACTTACGGCTCCTTCTCCCACAGGGAAGGTGCCAGCCCTGAAAACTAATGCAGTTTTTCACTATCCCTCTGCAGCCTATCCACAGGCACAACAGCTTTGGGGATCTCTGCTTTCCCAGAGACTCAGCATGTCACGGTGCTCACTCTCGCCAGAGCCTTTTTCTGAAAAGGCAAACTTACGGCTCCTTCTCCCACAGGGAAGGTGCCAGCCCTGAAAACTAATGCAGTTTTTCACTATCCCTCTGCAGCCTATCCACAGGAACAACAGCTTTGGGGATCTCTGCTTTCCCAGAGACTCAGCATGTCACGGTGCTCGCTCTCGGCAGAAGCTTTTTTCTGAAAAGGCAAACTTACGGCTCCTTCTCCCACAGGGAAGGTGCCAGCCCTGAAAACTAATGCAGTTTTTCACTATCCCTCTGCAGCCTATCCACAGGCACAACAGCTTTGGGGATCTCTGCTTTCCCAGAGACTCAGCATGTCTCGGTGCTCGCTCTCGGCAGAAGCTTTTTTCTTAGAAGGCAAACTTACGGCTCCTTCTCCCACAGGGAAGGTGCCAGCCCTGAAAACTAATGCAGTTTTTCACTATCCCTCTGCAGCCTATCCACAGGCACAACAGCTTTGGGGATCTCTGCTTTCCCAGAGACTCAGCATGTCACGGTGCTCGCTCTCGGCAGAAGCTTTTTTCTGAAAAGGCAAACTTACGGCTCCTTCTCCCACAGGGAAGGTGCCAGCCCTGAAAACTAATGCAGTTTTTCACTATCCCTCTGCAGCCTATCCACAGGCACAACAGCTTTTGGGATCTCTGCTTTCCCAGAGACTCAGCATGTCACGGTGCTCGCTCTCGGCAGAAGCTTTTTTCTGAAAAGGCAAACTTACGGCTCCTTCTCCCACAGGGAAGGTGCCAGCCCTGAAAACTAATGCAGTTTTTCACTATCCCTCTGCAGCCTATCCACAGGCACAACAGCTTTGGGGATCTCTGCTTTCCCAGAGACTCAGCATGTCACGGTGCTCGCTCTCGGCAGAAGCTTTTTTCTGAAAAGGCAAACTTACGGCTCCTTCTCCCACAGGGAAGGTGCCAGCCCTGAAAACTAATGCAGTTTTTCACTATCCCTCTGCAGCCTATCCACAGGCACAACAGCTTTTGGGATCTCTGCTTTCCCAGAGACTCAGCATGTCACGGTGCTCGCTCTCGGCAGAAGCTTTTTTCTGAAAAGGCAAACTTACGGCTCCTTCTCCCACAGGGAAGGTGCCAGCCCTGAAAACTAATGCAGTTTTTCACTATCCCTCTGCAGCCTATCCACAGGCACAACAGCTTTGGGGATCTCTGCTTTCCCAGAGACTCAGCATGTCACGGTGCTCGCTCTCGGCAGAAGCTTTTTTCTGAAAAGGCAAACTTACGGCTCCTTCTCCCACAGGGAAGGTGCCAGCCCTGAAAACTAATGCAGTTTTTCACTATCCCTCTGCAGCCTATCCACAGGCACAACAGCTTTGGGGATCTCTGCTTTCCCAGAGACTCAGCATGTCACGGTGCTCGCTCTCGGCAGAAGCTTTTTTCTGAAAAGGCAAACTTACGGCTCCTTCTCCCACAGGGAAGGTGCCAGCCCTGAAAACTAATGCAGTTTTTCACTATCCCTCTGCAGCCTATCCACAGGCACAACAGCTTTGGGGATCTCTGCTTTCCCAGAGACTCAGCATGTCACGGTGCTCGCTCTCGGCAGAAGCTTTTTTCTGAAAAGGCAAACTTACGGCTCCTTCTCCCACAGGGAAGGTGCCAGCCCTGAAAACTAATGCAGTTTTTCACTATCCCTCTGCAGCCTATCCACAGGCACAACAGCTTTGGGGATCTCTGCTTTCCCAGAGACTCAGCATGTCACGGTGCTCACTCTCGCCAGAGCCTTTTTCTGAAAAGGCAAACTTACGGCTCCTTCTCCCACAGGGAAGGTGCCAGCCCTGAAAAATCTTGCTGGTATTCACTATCCCTCTGCAGCCTATCCACAGGCACAACAGCTTTGGGGATCTCTGCTTTCCCAGAGACTCAGCATGTCACGGTGCTCGCTCTCGGCAGAAGCTTTTTTCTGAAAAGGCAAACTTACGGCTCCTTCTCCCACAGGGAAGGTGCCAGCCCTGAAAACTAATGCAGTTTTTCACTATCCCTCTGCAGCCTATCCACAGGCACAACAGCTTTTGGGATCTCTGCTTTCCCAGAGACTCAGCATGTCACGGTGCTCGCTCTCGGCAGAAGCTTTTTTCTGAAAAGGCAAACTTACGGCTCCTTCTCCCACAGGGAAGGTGCCAGCCCTGAAAACTAATGCAGTTTTTCACTATCCCTCTGCAGCCTATCCACAGGCACAACAGCTTTGGGGATCTCTGCTTTCCCAGAGACTCAGCATGTCACGGTGCTCGCTCTCGGCAGAAGCTTTTTTCTGAGAAGGCAAACTTACGGCTCCTTCTCCCACAGGGAAGGTGCCAGCCCTGAAAACTAATGCAGTTTTTCACTATCCCTCTGCAGCCTATCCACAGGCACAACAGCTTTGGGGATCTCTGCTTTCCCAGAGACTCAGCATGTCACGGTGCTCGCTCTCGGCAGAAGCTTTTTTCTGAAAAGGCAAACTTAGGGCTCCTTCTCCCACAGGGAAGGTGCCAGCCCTGAAAACTAATGCAGTTTTTCACTATCCCTCTGCAGCCTATCCACAGGCACAACAGCTTTGGGGATCTCTGCTTTCCCAGAGACTCAGCATGTCACGGTGCTCGCTCTCGGCAGAAGCTTTTTTCTGAAAAGGCAAACTTACGGCTCCTTCTCCCACAGGGAAGGTGCCAGCCCTGAAAACTAATGCAGTTTTTCACTATCCCTCTGCAGCCTATCCACAGGCACAACAGCTTTGGGGATCTCTGCTTTCCCAGAGACTCAGCATGTCACGGTGCTCGCTCTCGGCAGAAGCTTTTTTCTGAAAAGGCAAACTTACGGCTCCTTCTCCCACAGGGAAGGTGCCAGCCCTGAAAACTAATGCAGTTTTTCACTATCCCTCTGCAGCCTATCCACAGGCACAACAGCTTTTGGGATCTCTGCTTTCCCAGAGACTCAGCATGTCACGGTGCTCGCTCTCGGCAGAAGCTTTTTTCTGAGAAGGCAAACTTACGGCTCCTTCTCCCACAGGGAAGGTGCCAGCCCTGAAAACTAATGCAGTTTTTCACTATCCCTCTGCAGCCTATCCACAGGCACAACAGCTTTGGGGATCTCTGCTTTCCCAGAGACTCAGCATGTCACGGTGCTCACTCTCGCCAGAGCCTTTTTCTGAAAAGGCAAACTTACGGCTCCTTCTCCCACAGGGAAGGTGCCAGCCCTGAAAAATCTTGCTGGTATTCACTATCCCTCTGCAGCCTATCCACAGGAACAACAGCTTTGGGGATCTCTGCTTTCCCAGAGACTCAGCATGTCACGGTGCTCGCTCTCGGCAGAAGCTTTTTTCTGAAAAGGCAAACTTACGGCTCCTTCTCCCACAGGGAAGGTGCCAGCCCTGAAAACTAATGCAGTTTTTCACTATCCCTCTGCAGCCTATCCACAGGCACAACAGCTTTGGGGATCTCTGCTTTCCCAGAGACTCAGCATGTCACGGTGCTCGCTCTCGGCAGAAGCTTTTTTCTGAGAAGGCAAACTTACGGCTCCTTCTCCCACAGGGAAGGTGCCAGCCCTGAAAACTAATGCAGTTTTTCACTATCCCTCTGCAGCCTATCCACAGGCACAACAGCTTTGGGGATCTCTGCTTTCCCAGAGACTCAGCATGTCACGGTGCTCGCTCTCGGCAGAAGCTTTTTTCTGAAAAGGCAAACTTACGGCTCCTTCTCCCACAGGGAAGGTGCCAGCCCTGAAAACTAATGCAGTTTTTCACTATCCCTCTGCAGCCTATCCACAGGAACAACAGCTTTTGGGATCTCTGCTTTCCCAGAGACTCAGCATGTCACGGTGCTCGCTCTCGGCAGAAGCTTTTTTCTGAAAAGGCAAACTTACGGCTCCTTCTCCCACAGGGAAGGTGCCAGCCCTGAAAACTAATGCAGTTTTTCACTATCCCTCTGCAGCCTATCCACAGGCACAACAGCTTTGGGGATCTCTGCTTTCCCAGAGACTCAGCATGTCACGGTGCTCGCTCTCGGCAGAAGCTTTTTTCTGAGAAGGCAAACTTACGGCTCCTTCTCCCACAGGGAAGGTGCCAGCCCTGAAAACTAATGCAGTTTTTCACTATCCCTCTGCAGCCTATCCACAGGCACAACAGCTTTGGGGATCTCTGCTTTCCCAGAGACTCAGCATGTCACGGTGCTCGCTCTCGGCAGAAGCTTTTTTCTGAAAAGGCAAACTTACGGCTCCTTCTCCCACAGGGAAGGTGCCAGCCCTGAAAACTAATGCAGTTTTTCACTATCCCTCTGCAGCCTATCCTCAGGCACAACAGCTTTGGGGATCTCTGCTTTCCCAGAGACTCAGCATGTCACGGTGCTCGCTCTCGGCAGAAGCTTTTTTCTGAAAAGGCAAACTTACGGCTCCTTCTCCCACAGGGAAGGTGCCAGCCCTGCAAACTAATGCAGTTTTTCACTATCCCTCTGCAGCCTATCCACAGGCACAACAGCTTTGGGGATCTCTGCTTTCCCAGAGACTCAGCATGTCACGGTGCTCGCTCTCGGCAGAAGCTTTTTTCTGAGAAGGCAAACTTACGGCTCCTTCTCCCACAGGGAAGGTGCCAGCCCTGCAAACTAATGCAGTTTTTCACTATCCCTCTGCAGCCTATCCACAGGCACAACAGCTTTGGGGATCTCTGCTTTCCCAGAGACTCAGCATGTCACGGTGCTCGCTCTCGGCAGAAGCTTTTTTCTGAAAAGGCAAACTTACGGCTCCTTCTCCCACAGGGAAGGTGCCAGCCCTGAAAACTAATGCAGTTTTTCACTATCCCTCTGCAGCCTATCCACAGGCACAACAGCTTTGGGGATCTCTGCTTTCCCAGAGACTCAGCATGTCACGGTGCTCGCTCTCGGCAGAAGCTTTTTTCTGAAAAGGCAAACTTACGGCTCCTTCTCCCACAGGGAAGGTGCCAGCCCTGAAAACTAATGCAGTTTTTCACTATCCCTCTGCAGCCTATCCACAGGCACAACAGCTTTGGGGATCTCTGCTTTCCCAGAGACTCAGCATGTCACGGTGCTCGCTCTCGGCAGAAGCTTTTTTCTGAAAAGGCAAACTTACGGCTCCTTCTCCCACAGGGAAGGTGCCAGCCCTGAAAACTAATGCAGTTTTTCACTATCCCTCTGCAGCCTATCCACAGGCACAACAGCTTTGGGGATCTCTGCTTTCCCAGAGACTCAGCATGTCACGGTGCTCACTCTCGCCAGAGCCTTTTTCTGAAAAGGCAAACTTACGGCTCCTTCTCCCACAGGGAAGGTGCCAGCCCTGAAAAATCTTGCTGGTATTCACTATCCCTCTGCAGCCTATCCACAGGCACAACAGCTTTGGGGATCTCTGCTTTCCCAGAGACTCAGCATGTCACGGTGCTCGCTCTCGGCAGAAGCTTTTTTCTGAAAAGGCAAACTTACGGCTCCTTCTCCCACAGGGAAGGTGCCAGCCCTGAAAACTAATGCAGTTTTTCACTATCCCTCTGCAGCCTATCCACAGGCACAACAGCTTTTGGGATCTCTGCTTTCCCAGAGACTCAGCATGTCACGGTGCTCGCTCTCGGCAGAAGCTTTTTTCTGAAAAGGCAAACTTACGGCTCCTTCTCCCACAGGGAAGGTGCCAGCCCTGAAAACTAATGCAGTTTTTCACTATCCCTCTGCAGCCTATCCACAGGCACAACAGCTTTGGGGATCTCTGCTTTCCCAGAGACTCAGCATGTCACGGTGCTCGCTCTCGGCAGAAGCTTTTTTCTGAGAAGGCAAACTTACGGCTCCTTCTCCCACAGGGAAGGTGCCAGCCCTGAAAACTAATGCAGTTTTTCACTATCCCTCTGCAGCCTATCCACAGGCACAACAGCTTTGGGGATCTCTGCTTTCCCAGAGACTCAGCATGTCACGGTGCTCGCTCTCGGCAGAAGCTTTTTTCTGAAAAGGCAAACTTACGGCTCCTTCTCCCACAGGGAAGGTGCCAGCCCTGAAAACTAATGCAGTTTTTCACTATCCCTCTGCAGCCTATCCACAGGCACAACAGCTTTTGGGATCTCTGCTTTCCCAGAGACTCAGCATGTCACGGTGCTCGCTCTCGGCAGAAGCTTTTTTCTGAAAAGGCAAACTTACGGCTCCTTCTCCCACAGGGAAGGTGCCAGCCCTGCTAACTAATGCAGTTTTTCACTATCCCTCTGCAGCCTATCCACAGGCACAACAGCTTTGGGGATCTCTGCTTTCCCAGAGACTCAGCATGTCACGGTGCTCGCTCTCGGCAGAAGCTTTTTTCTGAGAAGGCAAACTTACGGCTCCTTCTCCCACAGGGAAGGTGCCAGCCCTGAAAACTAATGCAGTTTTTCACTATCCCTCTGCAGCCTATCCACAGGCACAACAGCTTTGGGGATCTCTGCTTTCCCAGAGACTCAGCATGTCACGGTGCTCGCTCTCGGCAGAAGCTTTTTTCTGAAAAGGCAAACTTACGGCTCCTTCTCCCACAGGGAAGGTGCCAGCCCTGAAAACTAATGCAGTTTTTCACTATCCCTCTGCAGCCTATCCACAGGCACAACAGCTTTGGGGATCTCTGCTTTCCCAGAGACTCAGCATGTCACGGTGCTCGCTCTCGGCAGAAGCTTTTTTCTGAGAAGGCAAACTTACGGCTCCTTCTCCCACAGGGAAGGTGCCAGCCCTGAAAACTAATGCAGTTTTTCACTATCCCTCTGCAGCCTATCCACAGGCACAACAGCTTTGGGGATCTCTGCTTTCCCAGAGACTCAGCATGTCACGGTGCTCGCTCTCGGCAGAAGCTTTTTTCTGAAAAGGCAAACTTACGGCTCCTTCTCCCACAGGGAAGGTGCCAGCCCTGAAAACTAATGCAGTTTTTCACTATCCCTCTGCAGCCTATCCACAGGCACAACAGCTTTGGGGATCTCTGCTTTCCCAGAGACTCAGCATGTCACGGTGCTCGCTCTCGGCAGAAGCTTTTTTCTGAAAAGGCAAACTTACGGCTCCTTCTCCCACAGGGAAGGTGCCAGCCCTGAAAACTAATGCAGTTTTTCACTATCCCTCTGCAGCCTATCCACAGGCACAACAGCTTTGGGGATCTCTGCTTTCCCAGAGACTCAGCATGTCACGGTGCTCGCTCTCGGCAGAAGCTTTTTTCTGAAAAGGCAAACTTACGGCTCCTTCTCCCACAGGGAAGGTGCCAGCCCTGAAAACTAATGCAGTTTTTCACTATCCCTCTGCAGCCTATCCACAGGCACAACAGCTTTGGGGATCTCTGCTTTCCCAGAGACTCAGCATGTCACGGTGCTCACTCTCGCCAGAGCCTTTTTCTGAAAAGGCAAACTTACGGCTCCTTCTCCCACAGGGAAGGTGCCAGCCCTGAAAAATCTTGCTGGTATTCACTATCCCTCTGCAGCCTATCCACAGGCACAACAGCTTTGGGGATCTCTGCTTTCCCAGAGACTCAGCATGTCACGGTGCTCGCTCTCGGCAGAAGCTTTTTTCTGAAAAGGCAAACTTACGGCTCCTTCTCCCACAGGGAAGGTGCCAGCCCTGAAAACTAATGCAGTTTTTCACTATCCCTCTGCAGCCTATCCACAGGCACAACAGCTTTTGGGATCTCTGCTTTCCCAGAGACTCAGCATGTCACGGTGCTCGCTCTCGGCAGAAGCTTTTTTCTGAAAAGGCAAACTTACGGCTCCTTCTCCCACAGGGAAGGTGCCAGCCCTGAAAACTAATGCAGTTTTTCACTATCCCTCTGCAGCCTATCCACAGGCACAACAGCTTTGGGGATCTCTGCTTTCCCAGAGACTCAGCATGTCACGGTGCTCGCTCTCGGCAGAAGCTTTTTTCTGAGAAGGCAAACTTACGGCTCCTTCTCCCACAGGGAAGGTGCCAGCCCTGAAAACTAATGCAGTTTTTCACTATCCCTCTGCAGCCTATCCACAGGCACAACAGCTTTGGGGATCTCTGCTTTCCCAGAGACTCAGCATGTCACGGTGCTCGCTCTCGGCAGAAGCTTTTTTCTGAAAAGGCAAACTTACGGCTCCTTCTCCCACAGGGAAGGTGCCAGCCCTCAAAACTAATGCAGTTTTTCACTATCCCTCTGCAGCCTATCCACAGGCACAACAGCTTTTGGGATCTCTGCTTTCCCAGAGACTCAGCATGTCACGGTGCTCGCTCTCGGCAGAAGCTTTTTTCTGAAAAGGCAAACTTACGGCTCCTTCTCCCACAGGGAAGGTGCCAGCCCTGCTAACTAATGCAGTTTTTCACTATCCCTCTGCAGCCTATCCACAGGCACAACAGCTTTGGGGATCTCTGCTTTCCCAGAGACTCAGCATGTCACGGTGCTCGCTCTCGGCAGAAGCTTTTTTCTGAGAAGGCAAACTTACGGCTCCTTCTCCCACAGGGAAGGTGCCAGCCCTGAAAACTAATGCAGTTTTTCACTATCCCTCTGCAGCCTATCCACAGGCACAACAGCTTTGGGGATCTCTGCTTTCCCAGAGACTCAGCATGTCACGGTGCTCGCTCTCGGCAGAAGCTTTTTTCTGAAAAGGCAAACTTACGGCTCCTTCTCCCACAGGGAAGGTGCCAGCCCTGAAAACTAATGCAGTTTTTCACTATCCCTCTGCAGCCTATCCACAGGCACAACAGCTTTGGGGATCTCTGCTTTCCCAGAGACTCAGCATGTCACGGTGCTCGCTCTCGGCAGAAGCTTTTTTCTGAGAAGGCAAACTTACGGCTCCTTCTCCCACAGGGAAGGTGCCAGCCCTGAAAACTAATGCAGTTTTTCACTATCCCTCTGCAGCCTATCCACAGGCACAACAGCTTTGGGGATCTCTGCTTTCCCAGAGACTCAGCATGTCACGGTGCTCGCTCTCGGCAGAAGCTTTTTTCTGAAAAGGCAAACTTACGGCTCCTTCTCCCACAGGGAAGGTGCCAGCCCTGAAAACTAATGCAGTTTTTCACTATCCCTCTGCAGCCTATCCACAGGCACAACAGCTTTGGGGATCTCTGCTTTCCCAGAGACTCAGCATGTCACGGTGCTCGCTCTCGGCAGAAGCTTTTTTCTGAAAAGGCAAACTTACGGCTCCTTCTCCCACAGGGAAGGTGCCAGCCCTGAAAACTAATGCAGTTTTTCACTATCCCTCTGCAGCCTATCCACAGGCACAACAGCTTTGGGGATCTCTGCTTTCCCAGAGACTCAGCATGTCACGGTGCTCGCTCTCGGCAGAAGCTTTTTTCTGAAAAGGCAAACTTACGGCTCCTTCTCCCACAGGGAAGGTGCCAGCCCTGAAAACTAATGCAGTTTTTCACTATCCCTCTGCAGCCTATCCACAGGCACAACAGCTTTGGGGATCTCTGCTTTCCCAGAGACTCAGCATGTCACGGTGCTCGCTCTCGGCAGAAGCTTTTTTCTGAAAAGGCAAACTTACGGCTCCTTCTCCCACAGGGAAGGTGCCAGCCCTGAAAACTAATGCAGTTTTTCACTATCCCTCTGCAGCCTATCCACAGGCACAACAGCTTTGGGGATCTCTGCTTTCCCAGAGACTCAGCATGTCACGGTGCTCGCTCTCGGCAGAAGCTTTTTTCTGAAAAGGCAAACTTACGGCTCCTTCTCCCACAGGGAAGGTGCCAGCCCTGAAAACTAATGCAGTTTTTCACTATCCCTCTGCAGCCTATCCACAGGCACAACAGCTTTGGGGATCTCTGCTTTCCCAGAGACTCAGCATGTCACGGTGCTCGCTCTCGGCAGAAGCTTTTTTCTGAGAAGGCAAACTTACGGCTCCTTCTCCCACAGGGAAGGTGCCAGCCCTGAAAACTAATGCAGTTTTTCACTATCCCTCTGCAGCCTATCCACAGGCACAACAGCTTTGGGGATCTCTGCTTTCCCAGAGACTCAGCATGTCACGGTGCTCGCTCTCGGCAGAAGCCTTTTTCTGAGAAGGCAAACTTACGGCTCCTTCTCCCACAGGGAAGGTGCCAGCCCTGAAAACTAATGCAGTTTTTCACTATCCCTCTGCAGCCTATCCACAGGCACAACAGCTTTGGGGATCTCTGCTTTCCCAGAGACTCAGCATGTCACGGTGCTCGCTCTCGGCAGAAGCTTTTTTCTGAAAAGGCAAACTTACGGCTCCTTCTCCCACAGGGAAGGTGCCAGCCCTGAAAACTAATGCAGTTTTTCACTATCCCTCTGCAGCCTATCCACAGGCACAACAGCTTTGGGGATCTCTGCTTTCCCAGAGACTCAGCATGTCACGGTGCTCGCTCTCGGCAGAAGCTTTTTTCTGAAAAGGCAAACTTACGGCTCCTTCTCCCACAGGGAAGGTGCCAGCCCTGAAAACTAATGCAGTTTTTCACTATCCCTCTGCAGCCTATCCACAGGCACAACAGCTTTTGGGATCTCTGCTTTCCCAGAGACTCAGCATGTCACGGTGCTCGCTCTCGGCAGAAGCTTTTTTCTGAAAAGGCAAACTTACGGCTCCTTCTCCCACAGGGAAGGTGCCAGCCCTGAAAACTAATGCAGTTTTTCACTATCCCTCTGCAGCCTATCCACAGGCACAACAGCTTTGGGGATCTCTGCTTTCCCAGAGACTCAGCATGTCACGGTGCTCGCTCTCGGCAGAAGCTTTTTTCTGAAAAGGCAAACTTACGGCTCCTTCTCCCACAGGGAAGGTGCCAGCCCTGAAAACTAATGCAGTTTTTCACTATCCCTCTGCAGCCTATCCACAGGCACAACAGCTTTGGGGATCTCTGCTTTCCCAGAGACTCAGCATGTCACGGTGCTCGCTCTCGGCAGAAGCTTTTTTCTGAAAAGGCAAACTTACGGCTCCTTCTCCCACAGGGAAGGTGCCAGCCCTGAAAACTAATGCAGTTTTTCACTATCCCTCTGCAGCCTATCCACAGGCACAACAGCTTTTGGGATCTCTGCTTTCCCAGAGACTCAGCATGTCACGGTGCTCGCTCTCGGCAGAAGCTTTTTTCTGAAAAGGCAAACTTACGGCTCCTTCTCCCACAGGGAAGGTGCCAGCCCTGAAAACTAATGCAGTTTTTCACTATCCCTCTGCAGCCTATCCACAGGCACAACAGCTTTGGGGATCTCTGCTTTCCCAGAGACTCAGCATGTCACGGTGCTCGCTCTCGGCAGAAGCTTTTTTCTGAAAAGGCAAACTTACGGCTCCTTCTCCCACAGGGAAGGTGCCAGCCCTGAAAACTAATGCAGTTTTTCACTATCCCTCTGCAGCCTATCCACAGGCACAACAGCTTTGGGGATCTCTGCTTTCCCAGAGACTCAGCATGTCACGGTGCTCGCTCTCGGCAGAAGCTTTTTTCTGAAAAGGCAAACTTACGGCTCCTTCTCCCACAGGGAAGGTGCCAGCCCTGAAAACTAATGCAGTTTTTCACTATCCCTCTGCAGCCTATCCACAGGCACAACAGCTTTGGGGATCTCTGCTTTCCCAGAGACTCAGCATGTCACGGTGCTCGCTCTCGGCAGAAGCTTTTTTCTGAAAAGGCAAACTTACGGCTCCTTCTCCCACAGGGAAGGTGCCAGCCCTGAAAACTAATGCAGTTTTTCACTATCCCTCTGCAGCCTATCCACAGGCACAACAGCTTTGGGGATCTCTGCTTTCCCAGAGACTCAGCATGTCACGGTGCTCGCTCTCGGCAGAAGCTTTTTTCTGAAAAGGCAAACTTACGGCTCCTTCTCCCACAGGGAAGGTGCCAGCCCTGAAAACTAATGCAGTTTTTCACTATCCCTCTGCAGCCTATCCACAGGCACAACAGCTTTGGGGATCTCTGCTTTCCCAGAGACTCAGCATGTCACGGTGCTCGCTCTCGGCAGAAGCTTTTTTCTGAAAAGGCAAACTTACGGCTCCTTCTCCCACAGGGAAGGTGCCAGCCCTGAAAACTAATGCAGTTTTTCACTATCCCTCTGCAGCCTATCCACAGGCACAACAGCTTTGGGGATCTCTGCTTTCCCAGAGACTCAGCATGTCACGGTGCTCGCTCTCGGCAGAAGCTTTTTTCTGAAAAGGCAAACTTACGGCTCCTTCTCCCACAGGGAAGGTGCCAGCCCTGAAAACTAATGCAGTTTTTCACTATCCCTCTGCAGCCTATCCACAGGCACAACAGCTTTGGGGATCTCTGCTTTCCCAGAGACTCAGCTTGTCACGGTGCTCGCTCTCGGCAGAAGCTTTTTTCTGAGAAGGCAAACTTACGGCTCCTTCTCCCACAGGGAAGGTGCCAGCCCTGAAAACTAATGCAGTTTTTCACTATCCCTCTGCAGCCTATCCACAGGCACAACAGCTTTGGGGATCTCTGCTTTCCCAGAGACTCAGCATGTCACGGTGCTCGCTCTCGGCAGAAGCTTTTTTCTGAGAAGGCAAACTTACGGCTCCTTCTCCCACAGGGAAGGTGCCAGCCCTGAAAACTAATGCAGTTTTTCACTATCCCTCTGCAGCCTATCCACAGGCACAACAGCTTTGGGGATCTCTGCTTTCCCAGAGACTCAGCATGTCACGGTGCTCGCTCTCGGCAGAAGCTTTTTTCTGAAAAGGCAAACTTACGGCTCCTTCTCCCACAGGGAAGGTGCCAGCCCTGAAAACTAATGCAGTTTTTCACTATCCCTCTGCAGCCTATCCACAGGCACAACAGCTTTGGGGATCTCTGCTTTCCCAGAGACTCAGCATGTCACGGTGCTCGCTCTCGGCAGAAGCTTTTTTCTGAGAAGGCAAACTTACGGCTCCTTCTCCCACAGGGAAGGTGCCAGCCCTGAAAACTAATGCAGTTTTTCACTATCCCTCTGCAGCCTATCCACAGGCACAACAGCTTTGGGGATCTCTGCTTTCCCAGAGACTCAGCATGTCACGGTGCTCGCTCTCGGCAGAAGCTTTTTTCTGAAAAGGCAAACTTACGGCTCCTTCTCCCACAGGGAAGGTGCCAGCCCTGAAAACTAATGCAGTTTTTCACTATCCCTCTGCAGCCTATCCACAGGCACAACAGCTTTGGGGATCTCTGCTTTCCCAGAGACTCAGCATGTCACGGTGCTCGCTCTCGGCAGAAGCTTTTTTCTGAAAAGGCAAACTTACGGCTCCTTCTCCCACAGGGAAGGTGCCAGCCCTGCAAACTAATGCAGTTTTTCACTATCCCTCTGCAGCCTATCCACAGGCACAACAGCTTTGGGGATCTCTGCTTTCCCAGAGACTCAGCATGTCACGGTGCTCGCTCTCGGCAGAAGCTTTTTTCTGAGAAGGCAAACTTACGGCTCCTTCTCCCACAGGGAAGGTGCCAGCCCTGCAAACTAATGCAGTTTTTCACTATCCCTCTGCAGCCTATCCACAGGCACAACAGCTTTGGGGATCTCTGCTTTCCCAGAGACTCAGCATGTCACGGTGCTCGCTCTCGGCAGAAGCTTTTTTCTGAGAAGGCAAACTTACGGCTCCTTCTCCCACAGGGAAGGTGCCAGCCCTGAAAACTAATGCAGTTTTTCACTATCCCTCTGCAGCCTATCCACAGGCACAACAGCTTTGGGGATCTCTGCTTTCCCAGAGACTCAGCATGTCACGGTGCTCGCTCTCGGCAGAAGCTTTTTTCTGAAAAGGCAAACTTACGGCTCCTTCTCCCACAGGGAAGGTGCCAGCCCTGAAAACTAATGCAGTTTTTCACTATCCCTCTGCAGCCTATCCACAGGCACAACAGCTTTGGGGATCTCTGCTTTCCCAGAGACTCAGCATGTCACGGTGCTCGCTCTCGGCAGAAGCTTTTTTCTGAAAAGGCAAACTTACGGCTCCTTCTCCCACAGGGAAGGTGCCAGCCCTGAAAACTAATGCAGTTTTTCACTATCCCTCTGCAGCCTATCCACAGGCACAACAGCTTTTGGGATCTCTGCTTTCCCAGAGAATCAGCATGTCACGGTGCTCACTCTCGCCAGAGCCTTTTTCTGAAAAGGCAAACTTACGGCTCCTTCTCCCACAGGGAAGGTGCCAGCCCTGAAAAATCTTGCTGGTATTCACTATCCCTCTGCAGCCTATCCACAGGCACAACAGCTTTGGGGATCTCTGCTTTCCCAGAGACTCAGCATGTCACGGTGCTCGCTCTCGGCAGAAGCTTTTTTCTGAAAAGGCAAACTTACGGCTCCTTCTCCCACAGGGAAGGTGCCAGCCCTGAAAACTAATGCAGTTTTTCACTATCCCTCTGCAGCCTATCCACAGGCACAACAGCTTTTGGGATCTCTGCTTTCCCAGAGACTCAGCATGTCACGGTGCTCGCTCTCGGCAGAAGCTTTTTTCTGAAAAGGCAAACTTACGGCTCCTTCTCCCACAGGGAAGGTGCCAGCCCTGAAAACTAATGCAGTTTTTCACTATCCCTCTGCAGCCTATCCACAGGCACAACAGCTTTGGGGATCTCTGCTTTCCCAGAGACTCAGCATGTCACGGTGCTCGCTCTCGGCAGAAGCTTTTTTCTGAGAAGGCAAACTTACGGCTCCTTCTCCCACAGGGAAGGTGCCAGCCCTGAAAACTAATGCAGTTTTTCACTATCCCTCTGCAGCCTATCCACAGGCACAACAGCTTTGGGGATCTCTGCTTTCCCAGAGACTCAGCATGTCACGGTGCTCGCTCTCGGCAGAAGCTTTTTTCTGAAAAGGCAAACTTACGGCTCCTTCTCCCACAGGGAAGGTGCCAGCCCTGAAAACTAATGCAGTTTTTCACTATCCCTCTGCAGCCTATCCACAGGCACAACAGCTTTGGGGATCTCTGCTTTCCCAGAGACTCAGCATGTCACGGTGCTCGCTCTCGGCAGAAGCTTTTTTCTGAGAAGGCAAACTTACGGCTCCTTCTCCCACAGGGAAGGTGCCAGCCCTGAAAACTAATGCAGTTTTTCACTATCCCTCTGCAGCCTATCCACAGGCACAACAGCTTTGGGGATCTCTGCTTTCCCAGAGACTCAGCATGTCACGGTGCTCGCTCTCGGCAGAAGCTTTTTTCTGAAAAGGCAAACTTACGGCTCCTTCTCCCACAGGGAAGGTGCCAGCCCTGAAAACTAATGCAGTTTTTCACTATCCCTCTGCAGCCTATCCACAGGCACAACAGCTTTGGGGATCTCTGCTTTCCCAGAGACTCAGCATGTCACGGTGCTCGCTCTCGGCAGAAGCTTTTTTCTGAGAAGGCAAACTTACGGCTCCTTCTCCCACAGGGAAGGTGCCAGCCCTGAAAACTAATGCAGTTTTTCACTATCCCTCTGCAGCCTATCCACAGGCACAACAGCTTTGGGGATCTCTGCTTTCCCAGAGACTCAGCATGTCACGGTGCTCGCTCTCGGCAGAAGCTTTTTTCTGAAAAGGCAAACTTACGGCTCCTTCTCCCACAGGGAAGGTGCCAGCCCTGAAAACTAATGCAGTTTTTCACTATCCCTCTGCAGCCTATCCACAGGCACAACAGCTTTGGGGATCTCTGCTTTCCCAGAGACTCAGCATGTCACGGTGCTCGCTCTCGGCAGAAGCTTTTTTCTGAAAAGGCAAACTTACGGCTCCTTCTCCCACAGGGAAGGTGCCAGCCCTGAAAACTAATGCAGTTTTTCACTATCCCTCTGCAGCCTATCCACAGGCACAACAGCTTTGGGGATCTCTGCTTTCCCAGAGACTCAGCATGTCACGGTGCTCGCTCTCGGCAGAAGCTTTTTTCTGAAAAGGCAAACTTACGGCTCCTTCTCCCACAGGGAAGGTGCCAGCCCTGAAAACTAATGCAGTTTTTCACTATCCCTCTGCAGCCTATCCACAGGCACAACAGCTTTGGGGATCTCTGCTTTCCCAGAGACTCAGCATGTCACGGTGCTCGCTCTCGGCAGAAGCTTTTTTCTGAAAAGGCAAACTTACGGCTCCTTCTCCCACAGGGAAGGTGCCAGCCCTGAAAACTAATGCAGTTTTTCACTATCCCTCTGCAGCCTATCCACAGGCACAACAGCTTTGGGGATCTCTGCTTTCCCAGAGACTCAGCATGTCACGGTGCTCGCTCTCGGCAGAAGCTTTTTTCTGAGAAGGCAAACTTACGGCTCCTTCTCCCACAGGGAAGGTGCCAGCCCTGAAAACTAATGCAGTTTTTCACTATCCCTCTGCAGCCTATCCACAGGCACAACAGCTTTGGGGATCTCTGCTTTCCCAGAGACTCAGCATGTCACGGTGCTCGCTCTCGGCAGAAGCTTTTTTCTGAGAAGGCAAACTTACGGCTCCTTCTCCCACAGGGAAGGTGCCAGCCCTGAAAACTAATGCAGTTTTTCACTATCCCTCTGCAGCCTATCCACAGGCACAACAGCTTTGGGGATCTCTGCTTTCCCAGAGACTCAGCATGTCACGGTGCTCGCTCTCGGCAGAAGCTTTTTTCTGAAAAGGCAAACTTACGGCTCCTTCTCCCACAGGGAAGGTGCCAGCCCTGAAAACTAATGCAGTTTTTCACTATCCCTCTGCAGCCTATCCACAGGCACAACAGCTTTGGGGATCTCTGCTTTCCCAGAGACTCAGCATGTCACGGTGCTCGCTCTCGGCAGAAGCTTTTTTCTGAGAAGGCAAACTTACGGCTCCTTCTCCCACAGGGAAGGTGCCAGCCCTGAAAACTAATGCAGTTTTTCACTATCCCTCTGCAGCCTATCCACAGGCACAACAGCTTTGGGGATCTCTGCTTTCCCAGAGACTCAGCATGTCACGGTGCTCGCTCTCGGCAGAAGCTTTTTTCTGAAAAGGCAAACTTACGGCTCCTTCTCCCACAGGGAAGGTGCCAGCCCTGAAAACTAATGCAGTTTTTCACTATCCCTCTGCAGCCTATCCACAGGCACAACAGCTTTGGGGATCTCTGCTTTCCCAGAGACTCAGCATGTCACGGTGCTCGCTCTCGGCAGAAGCTTTTTTCTGAAAAGGCAAACTTACGGCTCCTTCTCCCACAGGGAAGGTGCCAGCCCTGCCAACTAATGCAGTTTTTCACTATCCCTCTGCAGCCTATCCACAGGCACAACAGCTTTGGGGATCTCTGCTTTCCCAGAGACTCAGCATGTCACGGTGCTCGCTCTCGGCAGAAGCTTTTTTCTGAGAAGGCAAACTTACGGCTCCTTCTCCCACAGGGAAGGTGCCAGCCCTGCAAACTAATGCAGTTTTTCACTATCCCTCTGCAGCCTATCCACAGGCACAACAGCTTTGGGGATCTCTGCTTTCCCAGAGACTCAGCATGTCACGGTGCTCGCTCTCGGCAGAAGCTTTTTTCTGAGAAGGCAAACTTACGGCTCCTTCTCCCACAGGGAAGGTGCCAGCCCTGAAAACTAATGCAGTTTTTCACTATCCCTCTGCAGCCTATCCACAGGCACAACAGCTTTGGGGATCTCTGCTTTCCCAGAGACTCAGCATGTCACGGTGCTCGCTCTCGGCAGAAGCTTTTTTCTGAAAAGGCAAACTTACGGCTCCTTCTCCCACAGGGAAGGTGCCAGCCCTGAAAACTAATGCAGTTTTTCACTATCCCTCTGCAGCCTATCCACAGGCACAACAGCTTTGGGGATCTCTGCTTTCCCAGAGACTCAGCATGTCACGGTGCTCGCTCTCGGCAGAAGCTTTTTTCTGAAAAGGCAAACTTACGGCTCCTTCTCCCACAGGGAAGGTGCCAGCCCTGAAAACTAATGCAGTTTTTCACTATCCCTCTGCAGCCTATCCACAGGCACAACAGCTTTGGGGATCTCTGCTTTCCCAGAGAATCAGCATGTCACGGTGCTCACTCTCGCCAGAGCCTTTTTCTGAAAAGGCAAACTTACGGCTCCTTCTCCCACAGGGAAGGTGCCAGCCCTGAAAAATCTTGCTGGTATTCACTATCCCTCTGCAGCCTATCCACAGGCACAACAGCTTTGGGGATCTCTGCTTTCCCAGAGACTCAGCATGTCACGGTGCTCGCTCTCGGCAGAAGCTTTTTTCTGAAAAGGCAAACTTACGGCTCCTTCTCCCACAGGGAAGGTGCCAGCCCTGAAAACTAATGCAGTTTTTCACTATCCCTCTGCAGCCTATCCACAGGCACAACAGCTTTTGGGATCTCTGCTTTCCCAGAGACTCAGCATGTCACGGTGCTCGCTCTCGGCAGAAGCTTTTTTCTGAAAAGGCAAACTTACGGCTCCTTCTCCCACAGGGAAGGTGCCAGCCCTGAAAACTAATGCAGTTTTTCACTATCCCTCTGCAGCCTATCCACAGGCACAACAGCTTTGGGGATCTCTGCTTTCCCAGAGACTCAGCATGTCACGGTGCTCGCTCTCGGCAGAAGCTTTTTTCTGAGAAGGCAAACTTACGGCTCCTTCTCCCACAGGGAAGGTGCCAGCCCTGAAAACTAATGCAGTTTTTCACTATCCCTCTGCAGCCTATCCACAGGCACAACAGCTTTGGGGATCTCTGCTTTCCCAGAGACTCAGCATGTCACGGTGCTCGCTCTCGGCAGAAGCTTTTTTCTGAAAAGGCAAACTTACGGCTCCTTCTCCCACAGGGAAGGTGCCAGCCCTGAAAACTAATGCAGTTTTTCACTATCCCTCTGCAGCCTATCCACAGGCACAACAGCTTTGGGGATCTCTGCTTTCCCAGAGACTCAGCATGTCACGGTGCTCGCTCTCGGCAGAAGCTTTTTTCTGAGAAGGCAAACTTACGGCTCCTTCTCCCACAGGGAAGGTGCCAGCCCTGAAAACTAATGCAGTTTTTCACTATCCCTCTGCAGCCTATCCACAGGCACAACAGCTTTGGGGATCTCTGCTTTCCCAGAGACTCAGCATGTCACGGTGCTCGCTCTCGGCAGAAGCTTTTTTCTGAAAAGGCAAACTTACGGCTCCTTCTCCCACAGGGAAGGTGCCAGCCCTGAAAACTAATGCAGTTTTTCACTATCCCTCTGCAGCCTATCCACAGGCACAACAGCTTTGGGGATCTCTGCTTTCCCAGAGACTCAGCATGTCACGGTGCTCGCTCTCGGCAGAAGCTTTTTTCTGAGAAGGCAAACTTACGGCTCCTTCTCCCACAGGGAAGGTGCCAGCCCTGAAAACTAATGCAGTTTTTCACTATCCCTCTGCAGCCTATCCACAGGCACAACAGCTTTGGGGATCTCTGCTTTCCCAGAGACTCAGCATGTCACGGTGCTCGCTCTCGGCAGAAGCTTTTTTCTGAAAAGGCAAACTTACGGCTCCTTCTCCCACAGGGAAGGTGCCAGCCCTGAAAACTAATGCAGTTTTTCACTATCCCTCTGCAGCCTATCCACAGGCACAACAGCTTTTGGGATCTCTGCTTTCCCAGAGACTCAGCATGTCACGGTGCTCGCTCTCGGCAGAAGCTTTTTTCTGAAAAGGCAAACTTACGGCTCCTTCTCCCACAGGGAAGGTGCCAGCCCTGAAAACTAATGCAGTTTTTCACTATCCCTCTGCAGCCTATCCACAGGCACAACAGCTTTGGGGATCTCTGCTTTCCCAGAGACTCAGCATGTCACGGTGCTCGCTCTCGGCAGAAGCTTTTTTCTGAAAAGGCAAACTTACGGCTCCTTCTCCCACAGGGAAGGTGCCAGCCCTGAAAACTAATGCAGTTTTTCACTATCCCTCTGCAGCCTATCCACAGGCACAACAGCTTTGGGGATCTCTGCTTTCCCAGAGACTCTGCATGTCACGGTGCTCGCTCTCGGCAGAAGCTTTTTTCTGAAAAGGCAAACTTACGGCTCCTTCTCCCACAGGGAAGGTGCCAGCCCTGAAAACTAATGCAGTTTTTCACTATCCCTCTGCAGCCTATCCACAGGCACAACAGCTTTGGGGATCTCTGCTTTCCCAGAGACTCAGCATGTCACGGTGCTCGCTCTCGGCAGAAGCTTTTTTCTGAAAAGGCAAACTTACGGCTCCTTCTCCCACAGGGAAGGTGCCAGCCCTGAAAACTAATGCAGTTTTTCACTATCCCTCTGCAGCCTATCCACAGGCACAACAGCTTTGGGGATCTCTGCTTTCCCAGAGACTCAGCATGTCACGGTGCTCGCTCTCGGCAGAAGCTTTTTTCTGAGAAGGCAAACTTACGGCTCCTTCTCCCACAGGGAAGGTGCCAGCCCTGAAAACTAATGCAGTTTTTCACTATCCCTCTGCAGCCTATCCACAGGCACAACAGCTTTGGGGATCTCTGCTTTCCCAGAGACTCAGCATGTCACGGTGCTCGCTCTCGGCAGAAGCTTTTTTCTGAAAAGGCAAACTTACGGCTCCTTCTCCCACAGGGAAGGTGCCAGCCCTGAAAACTAATGCAGTTTTTCACTATCCCTCTGCAGCCTATCCACAGGCACAACAGCTTTGGGGATCTCTGCTTTCCCAGAGACTCAGCATGTCACGGTGCTCGCTCTCGGCAGAAGCTTTTTTCTGAAAAGGCAAACTTACGGCTCCTTCTCCCACAGGGAAGGTGCCAGCCCTGCAAACTAATGCAGTTTTTCACTATCCCTCTGCAGCCTATCCACAGGCACAACAGCTTTGGGGATCTCTGCTTTCCCAGAGACTCAGCATGTCACGGTGCTCGCTCTCGGCAGAAGCTTTTTTCTGAGAAGGCAAACTTACGGCTCCTTCTCCCACAGGGAAGGTGCCAGCCCTGAAAACTAATGCAGTTTTTCACTATCCCTCTGCAGCCTATCCACAGGCACAACAGCTTTGGGGATCTCTGCTTTCCCAGAGACTCAGCATGTCACGGTGCTCGCTCTCGGCAGAAGCTTTTTTCTGAGAAGGCAAACTTACGGCTCCTTCTCCCACAGGGAAGGTGCCAGCCCTGAAAACTAATGCAGTTTTTCACTATCCCTCTGCAGCCTATCCACAGGCACAACAGCTTTGGGGATCTCTGCTTTCCCAGAGACTCAGCATGTCACGGTGCTCGCTCTCGGCAGAAGCTTTTTTCTGAGAAGGCAAACTTACGGCTCCTTCTCCCACAGGGAAGGTGCCAGCCCTGAAAACTAATGCAGTTTTTCACTATCCCTCTGCAGCCTATCCACAGGCACAACAGCTTTGGGGATCTCTGCTTTCCCAGAGACTCAGCATGTCACGGTGCTCGCTCTCGGCAGAAGCTTTTTTCTGAAAAGGCAAACTTACGGCTCCTTCTCCCACAGGGAAGGTGCCAGCCCTGAAAACTAATGCAGTTTTTCACTATCCCTCTGCAGCCTATCCACAGGCACAACAGCTTTGGGGATCTCTGCTTTCCCAGAGACTCAGCATGTCACGGTGCTCACTCTCGCCAGAGCCTTTTTCTGAAAAGGCAAACTTACGGCTCCTTCTCCCACAGGGAAGGTGCCAGCCCTGAAAAATCTTGCTGGTATTCACTATCCCTCTGCAGCCTATCCACAGGCACAACAGCTTTGGGGATCTCTGCTTTCCCAGAGACTCAGCATGTCACGGTGCTCGCTCTCGGCAGAAGCTTTTTTCTGAAAAGGCAAACTTACGGCTCCTTCTCCCACAGGGAAGGTGCCAGCCCTGAAAACTAATGCAGTTTTTCACTATCCCTCTGCAGCCTATCCACAGGCACAACAGCTTTTGGGATCTCTGCTTTCCCAGAGACTCAGCATGTCACGGTGCTCGCTCTCGGCAGAAGCTTTTTTCTGAAAAGGCAAACTTACGGCTCCTTCTCCCACAGGGAAGGTGCCAGCCCTGAAAACTAATGCAGTTTTTCACTATCCCTCTGCAGCCTATCCACAGGCACAACAGCTTTGGGGATCTCTGCTTTCCCAGAGACTCAGCATGTCACGGTGCTCGCTCTCGGCAGAAGCTTTTTTCTGAGAAGGCAAACTTACGGCTCCTTCTCCCACAGGGAAGGTGCCAGCCCTGAAAACTAATGCAGTTTTTCACTATCCCTCTGCAGCCTATCCACAGGCACAACAGCTTTGGGGATCTCTGCTTTCCCAGAGACTCAGCATGTCACGGTGCTCGCTCTCGGCAGAAGCTTTTTTCTGAAAAGGCAAACTTACGGCTCCTTCTCCCACAGGGAAGGTGCCAGCCCTGAAAACTAATGCAGTTTTTCACTATCCCTCTGCAGCCTATCCACAGGCACAACAGCTTTGGGGATCTCTGCTTTCCCAGAGACTCAGCATGTCACGGTGCTCGCTCTCGGCAGAAGCTTTTTTCTGAGAAGGCAAACTTACGGCTCCTTCTCCCACAGGGAAGGTGCCAGCCCTGAAAACTAATGCAGTTTTTCACTATCCCTCTGCAGCCTATCCACAGGCACAACAGCTTTGGGGATCTCTGCTTTCCCAGAGACTCAGCATGTCACGGTGCTCGCTCTCGGCAGAAGCTTTTTTCTGAGAAGGCAAACTTACGGCTCCTTCTCCCACAGGGAAGGTGCCAGCCCTGAAAACTAATGCAGTTTTTCACTATCCCTCTGCAGCCTATCCACAGGCACAACAGCTTTGGGGATCTCTGCTTTCCCAGAGACTCAGCATGTCACGGTGCTCGCTCTCGGCAGAAGCTTTTTTCTGAGAAGGCAAACTTACGGCTCCTTCTCCCACAGGGAAGGTGCCAGCCCTGAAAACTAATGCAGTTTTTCACTATCCCTCTGCAGCCTATCCACAGGCACAACAGCTTTGGGGATCTCTGCTTTCCCAGAGACTCAGCATGTCACGGTGCTCGCTCTCGGCAGAAGCTTTTTTCTGAAAAGGCAAACTTACGGCTCCTTCTCCCACAGGGAAGGTGCCAGCCCTGAAAACTAATGCAGTTTTTCACTATCCCTCTGCAGCCTATCCACAGGCACAACAGCTTTGGGGATCTCTGCTTTCCCAGAGACTCAGCATGTCACGGTGCTCGCTCTCGGCAGAAGCTTTTTTCTGAAAAGGCAAACTTACGGCTCCTTCTCCCACAGGGAAGGTGCCAGCCCTGAAAACTAATGCAGTTTTTCACTATCCCTCTGCAGCCTATCCACAGGCACAACAGCTTTGGGGATCTCTGCTTTCCCAGAGACTCAGCATGTCACGGTGCTCGCTCTCGGCAGAAGCTTTTTTCTGAAAAGGCAAACTTACGGCTCCTTCTCCCACAGGGAAGGTGCCAGCCCTGAAAACTAATGCAGTTTTTCACTATCCCTCTGCAGCCTATCCACAGGCACAACAGCTTTGGGGATCTCTGCTTTCCCAGAGACTCAGCATGTCACGGTGCTCGCTCTCGGCAGAAGCTTTTTTCTGAAAAGGCAAACTTACGGCTCCTTCTCCCACAGGGAAGGTGCCAGCCCTGAAAACTAATGCAGTTTTTCACTATCCCTCTGCAGCCTATCCACAGGCACAACAGCTTTGGGGATCTCTGCTTTCCCAGAGACTCAGCATGTCACGGTGCTCGCTCTCGGCAGAAGCTTTTTTCTGAGAAGGCAAACTTACGGCTCCTTCTCCCACAGGGAAGGTGCCAGCCCTGCAAAACTAATGCAGTTTTTCACTATCCCTCTGCAGCCTATCCACAGGCACAACAGCTTTGGGGATCTCTGCTTTCCCAGAGACTCAGCATGTCACGGTGCTCGCTCTCGGCAGAAGCTTTTTTCTGAGAAGGCAAACTTACGGCTCCTTCTCCCACAGGGAAGGTGCCAGCCCTGAAAACTAATGCAGTTTTTCACTATCCCTCTGCAGCCTATCCACAGGCACAACAGCTTTGGGGATCTCTGCTTTCCCAGAGACTCAGCATGTCACGGTGCTCGCTCTCGGCAGAAGCTTTTTTCTGAAAAGGCAAACTTACGGCTCCTTCTCCCACAGGGAAGGTGCCAGCCCTGAAAACTAATGCAGTTTTTCACTATCCCTCTGCAGCCTATCCACAGGCACAACAGCTTTGGGGATCTCTGCTTTCCCAGAGACTCAGCATGTCACGGTGCTCGCTCTCGGCAGAAGCTTTTTTTCTGAAAAGGCAAACTTACGGCTCCTTCTCCCACAGGGAAGGTGCCAGCCCTGAAAACTAATGCAGTTTTTCACTATCCCTCTGCAGCCTATCCACAGGCACAACAGCTTTGGGGATCTCTGCTTTCCCAGAGACTCAGCATGTCACGGTGCTCGCTCTCGGCAGAAGCTTTTTTCTGAAAAGGCAAACTTACGGCTCCTTCTCCCACAGGGAAGGTGCCAGCCCTGAAAAATCTTGCTGGTATTCACTATCCCTCTGCAGCCTATCCACAGGCACAACAGCTTTGGGGATCTCTGCTTTCCCAGAGACTCAGCATGTCACGGTGCTCGCTCTCGGCAGAAGCTTTTTTCTGAAAAGGCAAACTTACGGCTCCTTCTCCCACAGGGAAGGTGCCAGCCCTGAAAACTAATGCAGTTTTTCACTATCCCTCTGCAGCCTATCCACAGGCACAACAGCTTTTGGGATCTCTGCTTTCCCAGAGACTCAGCATGTCACGGTGCTCGCTCTCGGCAGAAGCTTTTTTCTGAAAAGGCAAACTTACGGCTCCTTCTCCCACAGGGAAGGTGCCAGCCCTGAAAACTAATGCAGTTTTTCACTATCCCTCTGCAGCCTATCCACAGGCACAACAGCTTTGGGGATCTCTGCTTTCCCAGAGACTCAGCATGTCACGGTGCTCGCTCTCGGCAGAAGCTTTTTTCTGAGAAGGCAAACTTACGGCTCCTTCTCCCACAGGGAAGGTGCCAGCCCTGAAAACTAATGCAGTTTTTCACTATCCCTCTGCAGCCTATCCACAGGCACAACAGCTTTGGGGATCTCTGCTTTCCCAGAGACTCAGCATGTCACGGTGCTCGCTCTCGGCAGAAGCTTTTTTCTGAAAAGGCAAACTTACGGCTCCTTCTCCCACAGGGAAGGTGCCAGCCCTGAAAACTAATGCAGTTTTTCACTATCCCTCTGCAGCCTATCCACAGGCACAACAGCTTTGGGGATCTCTGCTTTCCCAGAGACTCAGCATGTCACGGTGCTCGCTCTCGGCAGAAGCTTTTTTCTGAGAAGGCAAACTTACGGCTCCTTCTCCCACAGGGAAGGTGCCAGCCCTGAAAACTAATGCAGTTTTTCACTATCCCTCTGCAGCCTATCCACAGGCACAACAGCTTTGGGGATCTCTGCTTTCCCAGAGACTCAGCATGTCACGGTGCTCGCTCTCGGCAGAAGCTTTTTTCTGAGAAGGCAAACTTACGGCTCCTTCTCCCACAGGGAAGGTGCCAGCCCTGAAAACTAATGCAGTTTTTCACTATCCCTCTGCAGCCTATCCACAGGCACAACAGCTTTGGGGATCTCTGCTTTCCCAGAGACTCAGCATGTCACGGTGCTCGCTCTCGGCAGAAGCTTTTTCTGAGAAGGCAAACTTACGGTCCTTCTCCCACAGGGAAGGTGCCAGCCCTGAAAACTAATGCAGTTTTTCACTATCCCTCTGCAGCCTATCCACAGGCACAACAGCTTTGGGGATCTCTGCTTTCCCAGAGACTCAGCATGTCACGGTGCTCGCTCTCGGCAGAAGCTTTTTTCTGAAAAGGCAAACTTACGGCTCCTTCTCCCACAGGGAAGGTGCCAGCCCTGAAAACTAATGCAGTTTTTCACTATCCCTCTGCAGCCTATCCACAGGCACAACAGCTTTGGGGATCTCTGCTTTCCCAGAGACTCAGCATGTCACGGTGCTCGCTCTCGGCAGAAGCTTTTTTCTGAAAAGGCAAACTTACGGCTCCTTCTCCCACAGGGAAGGTGCCAGCCCTGAAAACTAATGCAGTTTTTCACTATCCCTCTGCAGCCTATCCACAGGCACAACAGCTTTGGGGATCTCTGCTTTCCCAGAGACTCAGCATGTCACGGTGCTCGCTCTCGGCAGAAGCTTTTTTCTGAAAAGGCAAACTTACGGCTCCTTCTCCCACAGGGAAGGTGCCAGCCCTGAAAACTAATGCAGTTTTTCACTATCCCTCTGCAGCCTATCCACAGGCACAACAGCTTTGGGGATCTCTGCTTTCCCAGAGACTCAGCATGTCACGGTGCTCGCTCTCGGCAGAAGCTTTTTCTGAAAAGGCAAACTTACGGCTCCTTCTCCCACAGGGAAGGTGCCAGCCCTGAAAACTAATGCAGTTTTTCACTATCCCTCTGCAGCCTATCCACAGGCACAACAGCTTTGGGGATCTCTGCTTTCCCAGAGACTCAGCATGTCACGGTGCTCGCTCTCGGCAGAAGCTTTTTTCTGAGAAGGCAAACTTACGGCTCCTTCTCCCACAGGGAAGGTGCCAGCCCTGAAAACTAATGCAGTTTTTCACTATCCCTCTGCAGCCTATCCACAGGCACAACAGCTTTGGGGATCTCTGCTTTCCCAGAGACTCAGCATGTCACGGTGCTCGCTCTCGGCAGAAGCTTTTTTCTGAAAAGGCAAACTTACGGCTCCTTCTCCCACAGGGAAGGTGCCAGCCCTGAAAACTAATGCAGTTTTTCACTATCCCTCTGCAGCCTATCCACAGGCACAACAGCTTTGGGGATCTCTGCTTTCCCAGAGACTCAGCATGTCACGGTGCTCGCTCTCGGCAGAAGCTTTTTTCTGAAAAGGCAAACTTACGGCTCCTTCTCCCACAGGGAAGGTGCCAGCCCTGCAAACTAATGCAGTTTTTCACTATCCCTCTGCAGCCTATCCACAGGCACAACAGCTTTGGGGATCTCTGCTTTCCCAGAGACTCAGCATGTCACGGTGCTCGCTCTCGGCAGAAGCTTTTTTCTGAGAAGGCAAACTTACGGCTCCTTCTCCCACAGGGAAGGTGCCAGCCCTGCAAACTAATGCAGTTTTTCACTATCCCTCTGCAGCCTATCCACAGGCACAACAGCTTTGGGGATCTCTGCTTTCCCAGAGACTCAGCATGTCACGGTGCTCGCTCTCGGCAGAAGCTTTTTTCTGAGAAGGCAAACTTACGGCTCCTTCTCCCACAGGGAAGGTGCCAGCCCTGAAAACTAATGCAGTTTTTCACTATCCCTCTGCAGCCTATCCACAGGCACAACAGCTTTGGGGATCTCTGCTTTCCCAGAGACTCAGCATGTCACGGTGCTCGCTCTCGGCAGAAGCTTTTTTCTGAAAAGGCAAACTTACGGCTCCTTCTCCCACAGGGAAGGTGCCAGCCCTGAAAACTAATGCAGTTTTTCACTATCCCTCTGCAGCCTATCCACAGGCACAACAGCTTTGGGGATCTCTGCTTTCCCAGAGACTCAGCATGTCACGGTGCTCGCTCTCGGCAGAAGCTTTTTTCTGAAAAGGCAAACTTACGGCTCCTTCTCCCACAGGGAAGGTGCCAGCCCTGAAAACTAATGCAGTTTTTCACTATCCCTCTGCAGCCTAATGCACAGGCACAACAGCTTTGG